>NW_027513365.1:0-101339 GCF_048772815.1 Callospermophilus lateralis | reverse complement strand
TTTTCTTCGAAGCTTGGCAACACCTCTCAATGAAAGGGCTTTTCCAACGTCTGTGCCTAGGGCTACTTTAAGAGGAAACAAATCATAGAGACAAAACTGAGAACTCCTATATTTTGTCAAGTTTCAAAGAGCTACTACAAACCATGTTAGATTTAGAGTTCCAAATTCATCTATCTATATAACAGAGAACAGAGTGAAACCTAAATATAAAAACTGCTACTGTAGACAAACGCTTCAACCTACAAGAACAAAAATTGGTGAGCCAAGTGGGATTTGTGTACCGATCATTACCACCAAGCATCATCAAGATTGGGTGACAAAATATTTACTGGTTTATCGGAAACTCGTTATTTCTTAGAAGCTTGGCAACCCCTCTCAATGAAAGTGCTATTCCACCGTCTGTGCCTAGGGCTACTTGAGGAGGAAAGAAACAATAGAGACAAAACTTAGAACTCCTTTATTTTGTCAAGGTTCAAAGAGCTACTAGAAACCATGTTGGATTCAGAGTTCCAAATTCTTCTATCTATATAGGAGAGAACTGAGTGAAACCTAAAAATAAAAATTGCTACTGTAGACTAATGCTTCAACCTAGAAGCACAAAATTTTGTGAGCCAAGTGGGATTTGTGTACTTGTCCTAACCACCACGTATCATCAATATTGGGTGAAAAAATATTGTCTGGTATTTCGGAAACTCATTATTTCTTAGAAGCTTGGCAACCCCTCTCAATGAAAGTGCTTTTCCACAGTCTGTGCCAGGGCTACTTGAAGAGGAAACAAACCATAGAGACAAAACTGAGAACTCCTTTATATTTGTCAACGTTTCCAAAGAGCTACTACAAACCATGTTGGATTTAGAGTTCCAAATTCATCTATGTATATAGGAGAGAACAGAGGGAAACCTAAATATAAAAACTGCTACTGTAGACGAACGCTTCAACCTAGAAGAACAAAATTTGGTGAGCCAAGTGGGATTTGGGTACTGATCATTACCACCAAGTATCATCAAGATTGGGTGAAAAAATATTTGCTGGTATTTCGGAAACTCGTAATAAGTTGTAAGCTTGGCAACCCCTTTCAATAAAAGTGCTTTTCCACAGTTTTTGCTTAGGGCTACTGGAAGAGGAAACAAACCATAGAGACAAAACTGAGAACTCCTTTATTTTGTCAAGTTTCAAATAGCTACTACGAACCATGTTGGATTTAGAGTTCCAAATTCATCTATCTATATAGGAGATAAAAAGGGAAACCTAAATATAAAAACTGATACTGTAGACGAATGCTTCAACCTAGAAGAACAAAATTTGGTGAGCCAAGTGGGATTTTTGTACTGATCATTACCACCAAGTATCATCAAGATTGGGAGAAAAAATATTTGCTGGTATTTCAGAAACTCGTTAATTCTTAGAATCCTGGCAACCCCTCTCAATGAAATTGCTTTTCCACAGTCTGTGCCTAGGGCTACTTGAAGAGGAAACAAACCATAGAGACAAAACTGAGATCTCCTTTATTTTGTCAAGTTTCAAAGAGCTACTACGAAGCGTGTTGGTTTTCGAGTTCCAAATTCATCTATCTATGTAGGAGAGAGAAGAAGGAAACCTAAATATAAAAACTGCTACTGTAGACGAACGCTTTAACCTAGAAGAACAAAATTAGGTGAGCCAAGTGGGATTGTGTACTGATCATTACCACCAAATATCATCAAGATTGGGTGAAAAAATATTTGCTGGTATATCGGAAACTCGTTAATTCTTAGAAGCTTGGCAACCCCTCTCCATGAAAGTGCTTTTCCACAGTCTGTGCCTAGGGCTACTTGAAGAGGAAACAAACCATAGAGACAAAACTGAGAACTCCTTTATATTGTCAAGTTTCCAAGAGCTACTACGAACCATGTTGGATTTAGAGTTCCAAATTCATCTATGTATATAGGAGAGAACAGAGGGAAACCTAAATATAAAAACTGCTACTGTAGACGAACGCTTCAACCTAGAAGAACAAAACTTGGTGAGCCCAGTGGGATTTGTGTACTGATCATTACCACCAAGTATCATCAAGATTGGGTGAAAAAATATTTGCTGGTATTTCGCAAACTCGTAATAAGTTGTAAGCTTGGCAACACCTTTCAATAAAAGTGCTTTTCCACAGTTTCTGCTTAGGGCTACTGGAAGAGGAAACAAACCATAGAGACAAAACTGAGAACTCCTTTATTTTTGTCAAGTTTCAAAGAGCTACTACGAACCATGTTGGATTTAGAGTTCCAAATTCATCTATCTATATAGGAGATAAAAGAGGGAAACCTAAATGTAAAAACTGATACTGTAGACGAATGCTTCAACCTAGAAGAACAAAATTTGGTGAGCCAAGTGGGATTTGTGTACTGATCATTACCACCAAGTATCATCAAGATTGGGAAAAAAATATTTGCTGGTATTTCGGAAACTCGTTAATTCTTAGAATCCTCGCAACCCCTCTCAATGAAATTGCTTTTCCACAGTCTGTGCCTAGGGCTACTTGAAGAGGAAACAAACCATAGAGACAAAACTGAGATCTCCTTTATTTTGTCAAGTTTCATAGAGCTACTACGAACCGTGTTGGTTTTCGAGTTCCAAATTCATCTATCTATATAGGAGAGAGAAGAGGGAAACCTAAATATAAAAACTGCTACTGTAGACGAACGCTTTAACCTAGAAGAACAAAATTAGGTGAGCCAAGTGGGATTTGTGTACTGATCATTACCACCAAGTATCATCAAGATTGGGTGAAAAAATATTTGCTGGTATCTCGGAAACTCGTTAATTCTTAGAAGCTTGGCAACCCCTCTCCATGAAAGTGCTTTTCCACAGTCTGTGCCTAGGGCTACTTGAAGAGGAAACAAACCATAGAGACAAAACTGAGAACTCCTTTATATTGTCAAGTTTCCAAGAGCTACTACGAACCATGTTGGATTTAGAGTTCCAAATTCATCTATGTATATAGGAGAGAACAGAGGGAAACCTAAATATAAAAACTGCTACTGTAGACGAACGCTTCAACCTAGAAGAACAAAATTTGGTGAGCCAAGTGGGATTTGTGTACTGATCATTACCATCAAGTATCATCAAGATTGGGTGAAAAAATATTTGCTGTTATTTCAGAAAATCGTTATTTCTTAGAAGCTTGGCAACCCCTCTCGATGAAAGTGCTTTTCCACAGTCTGTGCTTAGTTCTACTTAAAGAGGAAACAAACCATAGAGACAAAACTGAGAACTCCTTTATTTTGTCAAGTTTCAAATAGCTACTACGAACCATGTTGGATTTAGAGTTCCAAATTCATCTATCTATATAGGAGATAAAAGAGGGAAACCTAAATATAAAAACTGATACTGTAGACGAACGCATCAACCTAGAAGAACAAAATTTGGTGAGCCAAGTGGGATTTGTGTACTGATCATTACCACCAAGTATCATCAAGATTGGGTGAAAAAATATTTGCTGGTATTTTGGAAACTCGTTAATTCTTAGAAGCTTGGCAACCCCTCTCAATGAAATTGCTTTTCCACAGTCTGTGCCTAGGGCTACTTGAAGAGGAAACAAACCATAGAGACTAAACTGAGATCTCCTTTATTTTGTTAAGTTTCCAAGAGCTACTACGAACCATGTTGGATTTAGAGTTCCAAATTCATCTATCTATATAGGAGAGAAAAGAGGGAAACCTAAATATAAAAACTGATACTGTAGATGAACGCTTCAACCGAGAAGAACAAAATTTGGTGAGACAACTAGGATTTGTGTAATGATCATTACCACCAAGTATCATCAAGATTGGGTGAAAAAATATTTGCTGGTATTTTGGAAACTCGTTAATTCTTAGAAGCTTGGCAACCCCTCTCAATGAAAGTGCTTTTCCACAATCTCTGCCTAGGGCTACTTGAATAGGAAACAAACCATAGAGACAAAACTGAGAACTCCTTTATTTTGTCAAGTTTCAAAGAGCTACAACGAACCATGTTGGATTTAGAGTTCCAAATTCATCTATCCATATAGGAGAGAACAGAGGGAAACCTAAATATAAAAACTGCTACTGTAGACGAACGCTTCAACCTAGAAGAACAAAATTTGGTGAGCCAAGTGGGATTTGTGTACTGATCATTACCACCAAATATAAACAAGATTGGGTAAAAAAATATTTGCTGGTATTTCGGAAACTCGTTAATTCTTAGAAGCTTGGCAACCAATCTCGATGAATGTGCTTTTCCACAGTCTGTGCCTAGGGCTACTTGAAGAGGAAACAAACCATAGAGAAAAAACTGAGAAGTCCTTTATTTTGTCAAGTTTCCAAGAGCTACTACGAACCATGTTGGATTTAGAGTTCCAAATTCATGTATCTATATAGGAGAGAACAGAGGGAAACCTAAATATAAAAACTGCTACTGTAGACGAACGCTTCAACCTAGAAGAACAAAATTTGGTGAGCCAAGTGGGATTTTTGTACTGATCATTACCACCAAGGATCATCAAGATAGGGTGAAAAAATATTTGCTGGTATTTCGGAAACTCCTTGATTCTTAGAATCTTGGCAACTCCTCTGAATGAAAGAGCTTTCCACAGTCTGTGCCTAGGGTTACTTGAAGAGGAAACAAACCATAGAGACAAAACTGAAAACTCCTTTATTTTTCAAGTTTCAAAGAGCTACTACGAACCATGTTGGATTTAGAGTTCCAAATTCATCTATCTATATAAGAGAGAACAGAGGGAAACCTAAATATAAAAACTGCTACTGTAGATGAACGCGTCTACCTAGAATAACAAAATTGGGTGAGCCAAGTGGGATTTGTGTCCTGATCATTACCACCAGGTATCATCAAGATTTGGTGAAAAAATTTTGCTGGTATTTCGGAAACTCGTTAATTCTTAGAAGCTTGGCAACCCCTCTCAATGAAAGTGCTTTTCCACAGTCTGTGCCAAGGGTTACTTGAAGAGGAAACAAACCATAGAGACAAAACTGAGAACTCCTTTATTTTGTCAAGTTTCAAAGAGCTACTGCAATCCATGTTGGATTTAGACTTCCAAATTCATCTATCTATATAGGAGAGAACAGAGTGAAACCTAAATATAAAAACGGCTACAGTAGACGAACGCTTCAACCTAGAAGAACAAAAATTGGTGAGCCAAGTTGGATTTGTGTACTGATCATGACCACCAAGTATCATCAAGATTGAGTGAAAAAATATTTGCTGGTGTTTCGGCAACTCGTTATATCTTAGAAGCTTGGCAACCCCTCTCAATGACAGTGCTTGCCACAGTCTGTGCCTAGCGTTACTTGAAGAGGAAACAAACCATAGAGAAAAACCTGAGAACTCCTTTATTTTGTCAAGTTTCAAAGAGCTACTATCGCGAACCATGTTGGATTTAGAGTTCCAAAGTCATCTATCTATGTAGGAGAGAACAGAGGGAAACCTAAATATAAAAACTGCTACTGTAGATGAACGCTTCAACCTAGAAGAAGAAAATTTGGTGAGCCAAGTGGGATTTGTGTACTGATCATTACCACCACGTATTATCAAGATTGGGTGAAAAAATATTTGCTGGTATTTTGGAAACTCGTTAATTCTTTGAAGTTTGGCAACCCCTCTCAATGAAGGTGCTTTTCCACAGTCTGTGCCAAGGGTTACTTGAAGAGGAAACCAACCATAGAGACAAAACTGAGAACTCCTTTATTTTGTCAAGTTTCAAAGAGCTACTACGAACCATGTTGGATTTAGAGTTCCAAATTCATGTATCTATATAGGAGAGAACAGAGGGAAACCTAAATATAAAAACTGCTACTGTAGACGAACGCTTCAACCTAGAAGAACAAAATTTGGTGAGCCAAGTGGGATTTTTGTACTGATCATTACCACCAAGGATCATCAAGATAGGGTGAAAAAATATTTGCTGGTATTTCGGAAACTCCTTGATTCTTAGAAGCTTGGCAACTCCTCTGAATGAAAGAGCTTTCCACAGTCTGTGCCTAGGGTTACTTGAAGAGGAAACAAAGCATAGAGACAAAACTGAGAACTCCTTTATTTTGTCAAGTTTCAAAGAACTACTACAAACCGTGTTGGATTTAGAGTTCCAAATTAATCTATCTTTATGGGAGAGAACCGAGTGAAACCTAAATATAAAAAATGTCACTGTAGACGAACGCTTAAACCTAGAAAAACAAAATTTGGTGAGCCAAGTGGGATTTGTGTACTTGTCACTACCACCACGTACCTCAAGATTGGGTGAAAAAATATTGGCTGGTATTTCGGAAACTTGTAATTTCTTGGAAGCTTGGCAACCCCTTTCAATGAAAGTGCTTTTCCACAGTCTCTGCTTAGGGCTACGTGAAGAGGAAACAAACCATAGAGAAAAAACTGAGAACTACTTTATTTTATCAAGTTTCAAAGAGCTACTAAAAACTATGTTGGATTTAGAGTTCCAAATTCTTCTATCTATATAGGAGAGAACAGAGTGAAACCTAAAAATAAAAACTGCTAAAGTAAAAAAAAAAAAACGCTTCAACCTAGAAGAACAAAATTGTTGAGCCAAGTGGGATTTGTGTACTTGTCATGACCACCACGTATCATCAAGATTGGGTGAAAAAATATTTGCTGGTATTTCGGAAACTCGTAATTTCTTGGAAGATTGGCAACCTCTTTCAATGAAAGTGCTTTACCACAGTTTCTGCTTAGGGCTACTTGAAGAGGAAACAAACCATAGAGACAAAACTGAGAACTACTTTTTTTGTCAAGCTTCAAAGAGCTACTACAAACCATGTTGGATTTAGAGTTCCTAATTCATCTATTGATATGGGAGAGAACAGAGGGAAACCTAAATATAAAAACTGCTACTGTAGAGGAACGCTTCAACCTAGAAGAACAAAATTTTTTGAGCCAAGTGGGATTTGTGTACTGATCATTACTACCAAGTATCATCAAGATTGTGTGAAAAAATATTTGCTGGTATTTCAGAAACTCGTTAATTCTTAGAGCTTGGGAACCCCTCTCAATGAAAGTGTTTTTCCACAGTCTTGCCTAGGGATAGTTGAAGAGGAAACAAACCATGGAGAGAAAACTGAGAACTCCTTTATTTTGTCAAGTTTCAATGAGCTACTACAAGACATGTTGGATTTAGAGTTCCAAATTCATCTATGTATATAGGAGACAACAGAGGGAAACCTAAAAATATAAACTGCTACTGTAAACGAACGCTTCAAACTAGAAGAACAAAATTTGGTGATTCAAGGGGGATTTGTGTACTGATAATTACCACCAAGTACCATCAAGATTGGGTGAGAAAATATTTGCTGGTATTTCAGAAAATCGTAATTTCTTGATGCTTGTCAACCCCTTTCAATGAAAGTGCTTTTCCACAGTCTCTGCTTAGGGCTACTTGAAGAGGAAACAAATCATAGAGACAAAACTGAGAACTACGTTTTTTGGGCAAGTTTTAAAGAGCTACTACAAACCATGTTGGATTTAGAGTTCCAAATTCATCTATCTATATAGGAGAGAATAGAAGGAAACCTAATGCTACTGTAAACGAGCGCTTCAAAGTAGAAGAACAAAATTTAGTGAGTCAAGTGGGATTTGTGAACTGATCATTATCACCAAGTATCATCAAGATTGTGTGGAAAAATATTTGCTGGTATTTCGGAAACTCGTTATTTCTTAGAATCTTGGCAACCCGTCTCAATGAAAGTGCTTTTCAACAGTCTGTGCCTAGTGCTACTTGAAGAGGAAACAAACCATAGAGACAAAACTCAGAACTACTTTTTGTTGGTCAAGTTTCAAAGAGCTACTACAAACCATGTTGGATTTAGAGTTCCAAATTCATCTATCTATATATGAGAGAACAGAGGGAAACCTAAATATAAAAACTGCTACTGTAGACGAACGCTTCAACCTAGAAGAACAAAATTTGGTGAGCCAAGTGGGATTTGTGTACTGATCATTACCACCAAGTATCATCAAGATTGGGTGAAAATATTTTTGCTGGTATTTCGGAAATTCGTTATTTCTTAGAAGCTTGGCAACCCATCTCAATGAAAGGTCTTTTCCACAGTCTGTGCAGAGGGCTACCTGAAGAGGAAACAAACCATAGAGACAAAACAAAGAACTCTTTTGTTTTTTCAAGTTTCCAAGAGCTACTACAAACTATGCTGGATTTAGAGTTCCAAATTCATCTATCTATATAGGAGAGAACCGAGGGAAACCTAAATATAAAAACTGCTAGTGTAGACGAACGCTTCAATCTTGAAGAACAAAATTTGGTGAGTCAAGTGGGATTTTTGTACCAATCATTACCACCAAGTATAATCAAGATTGGGTGAAAAAATATTTGCTGGTATTTCGGAAACTCATTATTTCTTAGAAGCTTTCAACCCCTCTCAATGAAAGTGCTTTTCCACAGTCTGTGCCTAGGGCTACTTGAAGAGGAAACAAACCATAGAGACAAACCTGAGATCTACTTTATTTTATCAAGTTTCAAAGAGCTACTACAAACCATGTTGGATTTCAAGTTCCAAATTTATCTATCTATATAGGAGAGAACTGAGTGAAACCTAAATATAAATCTGCTACTATAGACGAACGCTTCAACCTAGAAGAACAAAATTTGGTGAGCCAAGTGGGGTGGTGTACTGATCATTACCACCAAGTATCATCAAGATTGGGTGAAAAAATATTTGCTGGTATTTCGGAAACTCGTTTTTTCTTAGAAGCTTGGCAAACCCCCTCAATGAAAGTGCTTTTCCACAGTCTTTGCCTAGGGCCACTTGAAGAGGAAACCAACCATAGAGACAAAACTGAGAACTACTTTTATCTGTCAAGTTTCAAAGAGCTACTACAAACCTTGTTGGATTTAGAGTTCCAAATTCATCTATCTATATAGAAGATAACAGAGTGAAACCTAAAAATAAAAACTGCTACTGTAACGGAACGCTTCAACCTAGAAGAACAAAATTTGGTTAGCCAGTGGGATTTGTGTGCTTGTCATTACCACCAAGTATCATCCATATTGGGTGAATAAATATTTGCTGGTATTTTGAAAACTCGTAATTTCCTGGAAAATTGGTAACCCCTTTCAATGAAAGTGCTTTTTCAAAGTCTCTGCTTAGGGCTACTTGAAGAGGAAACAAACCATAGAGACAAAACTGAGAACTACTTTTTTTTTGTCAAGTTTCAAAGAGCTACTACAAACCGTGTTGGATTTAGAGTTCCAAATTAATCTATCTTTACGGGAGAGAACCGAGTGAAACCTAAATATAAAAAATGCCATTGTAGACGAACGCTTCAACCTAGAAAAACAAAATTTGGTGAGCCAAGTGGGATTTGTGTACTTGTCATTACCACCACGTACCTCAAGATTGGGTGAAAAAATATTGGCTGGTATTTCGGAAACTTGTAATTTCTTGGAAGCTTGGCAACCCCTTTCAATGAAAGTGCTTTTCCACAGTCTCTGCTTAGGGCTACGTGAAGAGGAAACAAACCATAGAGAAAAAACTGAGAACTACTTTATTTTATCAAGTTTCAAAGAGCTACTAAAAACTATGTTGGATTTAGAGTTCCAAATTTTTCTATCTATATAGGAGAGAACAGAGTGAAACCTAAAAATAAAAACTGCTAAAGTAAAAAAAAAAACGCTTCAACCTAGAAGAACAAAATTGTTGAGCCAAGTGGGATTTGTGTACTTGTCATTACCACCACGTATCATCAAGATTGGGTGAAAAAATATTTGCTGGTATTTCGGAAACTCGTAATTTCTTGGAAGATTGGCAACCCCTTTCAATGAAAGTGCTTTACCACAGTCTCTGCTTAGGGCTACTTGAAGAGGAAACAAACCATAGAGACAAAACTGAGAACTACTTTTTTTGTCAAGCTTCAAAGAGCTACTACAAACCATGTTGGATTTAGAGTTCCTAATTCATCTATTGATATGGGAGAGAACAGAGGGAAACCTAAATATAAAAACTGCTACTGTAGAGGAACGCTTCAACCTAGAAGAACAAAATTTTTTGAGCCAAGTGGGATTTGTGTACTGATCATTACTACCAAGTATCATCAAGATTGTGTGAAAAAATATTTGCTGGTATTTCAGAAACTCGTTAATTCTTAGAAGCTTGGTAACCCCTCTCAATGAAAGTGTTTTTCCACAGTCTTGCCTAGGGCTAGTTGAAGAGGAAACAAACCATGGAGAGAAAACTGAGAACTCCTTTATTTTGTCAAGTTTCAATGAGCTACTACAAGACATGTTGGATTTAGAGTTCCAAATTCATCTATGTATATAGGAGACAACAGAGGGAAACCTAAAAATATAAACTGCTACTGTAAGAGAACGCTTCAAACTAGAAGAACAAAATTTGGTGATTCAAGGGGGATTTGTGTACTGATAATTACCACCAAGTACCATCAAGATTGGGTGAGAAAATATTTGCTGGTATTTCAGAAACTCGTAATTTCTTGATGCTTGTCAACCCCTTTCAATGAAAGTGCTTTTCCACAGTCTCTGCTTAGGGCTACTTGAAGAAGAAACAAATCATAGAGACAAAACTGAGAACTACGTTTTTTGGGCAAGTTTTAAAGAGCTACTACAAACCATGTTGGATTTAGAGTTCCAAATTCATCTATCTATATAGGAGAGAATAGAAGGAAACCTAATGCTACTATAAACGAGCGCTTCAAAGTAGAAGAACAAAATTTAGTGAGTCAAGTGGGATTTGTGAACTGATCATTATCACCAAGTATCATCAAGATTGGGTGGAAAAATATTTGCTGGTATTTCGAAAACTCGTTATTTCTTAGAATCTTGGCAACCCGTCTCAATGAAAGTGCTTTTCAACAGTCTGTGCCTAGTGCTACTTGAAGAGGAAACAAACCATAGAGACAAAACTCAGAACTACTTTTTTTTGGTCAAGTTTCAAAGAGCTACTACAAACCATGTTGGATTTAGAGTTCCAAATTCATCTATCTATATATGAGAGAACAGAGGGAAACCTAAATATAAAAACTGCTACTGTAGACGAACGCTTCAACCTAGAAGAACAAAATTTGGTGAGCCAAGTGGGATTTGTGTACTGATCATTACCACCAAGTATCATCAAGATTGGGTGAAAATATATTTGCTGGTATTTTGGAAATTCTTTATTTCTTAGAAGCTTGGCAACCCATCTCAATGAAAGGGCTTTTCCACAGTCTGTGCAGAGGGCTACCTGAAGAGGAAACAAACCATAGAGACAAAACAAAGAACTCTTTTGTTTTTTCAAGTTTCCAAGAGCTACTACGAACTATGTTGGATTTAGAGTTCCAAATTCATCTATCTATATAGGAGAGAACCGAGGGAAACCTAAATATAAAAACTGCTACTGTAGACGAACGCTTCAATCTTGAAGAACAAAATTTGGTGAGTCAAGTTTGATTTTTGTACCAATCATTACCATCAAGTATAATCAAGATTGGGTGAAAAAATATTTGCTGGTATTTCGGAAACTCATTATTTCTTAGAAGCTTTCAACCCCTCTCAATGAAAGTGCTTTTCCACAGTCTGTGCCTAGGGCTACTTGAAGAGGAAACAAACCATAGAGACAAAACTGAGATCTACTTTATATTATCAAGTTTCAAAGAGCTACTACAAACCATGTTGGATTTCAAGTTCCAAATTTATCTATCTATATAGGAGAGAACTGAGTGAAACCTAAATATAAATCTGCTACTGTAGACGAACGCTTCAACCTAGAAGAACAAAATTTGGTGAGCCAAGTGGGGTGGTGTACTGATCATTACCACCAAGTATCATCAAGATTGGGTGAAAAAATATTTGCTGGTATTTCGGAAACTAGTTTTTTCTTAGAAGCCTGCAAACCCCCTCAATGATAGTGCTTTTCCACAGTCTTTGCCTAGGGCCACTTGAAGAGGAAACCAACCATAGAGACAAAACTGAGAACTACTTTTATCTGTCAAGTTTCAAAGAGCTACTACAAACCATGTTGGATTTAGAGTTCCAAATTCATCTATCTATATAGAAGATAACAGAGTGAAACCTAAAAATAAAAACTGCTACTGTAACGGAACGCTTCAACCTAGAAGAACAAAATTTGGTTAGCCAGGTGGGATTTGTGTGCTTGTCATTACCACCAAGTATCATCCATATTGGGTGAATAAATATTTGCTGGTATTTTGAAAACTCGTAATTTCTTGGAAAATTGGTAACCCCTTTCAATGAATGTGCTTTTTCAAAGTCTCTGCTTAGGGCTACTTGAAGAGGAAACAAACCATAGAGACAAAACTGAGAACTACTTTTTTTTGTCAAGTTTCAAAGAGCTACTAGAAACCGTGTTGGATTTAGAGTTCCAAATTAATCTATCTTTATGGGAGAGAACCGAGTGAAACCTAAATATAAAAAATGCCACTGTAGACGAACGCTTCAACCTAGAAAAACAAAATTTGGTGAGCCAAGTGGGATTTGTGTACTTGTCATTACCACCACGTATCTCAAGATTGGGTGAAAAAATATTGGCTGGTATTTCGGAAACTTGTAATTTCTTGGAAGCTTGGCAACCCCTTTCAATGAAAGTGCTTTTCCACAGTCTCTGCTTAGGGCTACGTGAAGAGGAAACAAACCATAGAGAAAAAACTGAGAACTACTTTATTTTATCAAGTTTCAAAGAGCTACTAAAAACAATGTTGGATTTAGAGTTCCAAATTCTTCTATCTATATAGGAGAGAACAGAGTGAAACCTAAAAATAAAAACTGCTAAAGTAAAAAAAAAAAAAAAAAAACGCTTCAACCTAGAAGAACAAAATTGTTGAGCCAAGTGGGATTTGTGTACTTGTCATTATCACCACGTATCATCAAGATTGGGTGAAAAAATATTTGCTGGTATTTCGGAAACTCGTAATTTCTTGGAAGATTGGCAACCCCTTTCAATGAAAGTGCTTTACCACAGTCTCTGCTTAGGGCTACTTGAAGAGGAAACAATCCGTAGAGACAAAACTGAGAACTACTTTTTTTGTCAAGCTTCAAAGAGCTACTACAAACCATGTTGGATTTAGAGTTCCTAATTCATCTATTGATATGGGAGAGAACAGAGGGAAACCTAAATATAAAAACTGCTACTGTAGAGGAACGCTTCAACCTAGAAGAACAAAATTTTTTGAGCCAAGTGGGATTTGTGTACTGATCATTACTACCAAGTATCATCAAGATTGTGTGAAAAAATATTTGCTGGTATTTCAGAAACTCGTTAATTCTTAGAAGCTTGGGAACCCCTCTCAATGAAAATGTATTTCCACAGTCTTGCCTTGGGCTAGTTGAAGAGGAAACAAACCATGGAGAGAAAACTGAGAACTCCTTTATTTTGTCAAGTTTCAATGAGCTACTACAAAACATGTTGGATTTAGAGTTCCAAATTCATCTATGTATATAGGAGACAACAGAGGGAAACCTAAAAATATAAACTGCTACTGTAAACGAACGCTTCAAACTAGAAGAACAAAATTTGGTGTGTCAAGTGGGATTTGTGTACCGATCATTACCACCACATACCATCAAGATTGGGTGAGAAAATATTGGCTGGTATTTCAGAAACTCGTAATTTCTTGGATGCTTCTCAACCCCTTTCAATGAAAGTGCTTTTCCACAGTCTCTGCTTAGGGCTACTTGAAGAGGAAACAAATAATAGAGACGAAACTGAGAACTACGTTTTTTGGGCAAGTTTTAAAGAGCTACTACAAACCATGTTGGATTTAGAGTTCCAAATTCATCTATCTATATAGGAGAGAATAGAGGGAAACCTAATGCTCCTGTAAACGAACGCTTCAAAGTAGAAGAACAAAATTTAGTGAGTCAAGTGGGATTTGTGAACTGATCATTACCACCATGTATCATCAAGATTCGGTGGAAAAATATTTGCTGTTATTTCGGAAACTCGTTATTTCTTAGAAGCTTGGCAACCCGTCTCAATGAAAGTGCTTTTCAACAGTCTCTGCCTAGGGCTACTTGAAGAGAAAACAAACCATAGAAACAAAACTGAGAACTACTTTTTTTTTCCTCAAGTTTCAAAGAGCTACTACAAACCATGTTGGATTTAGAGTTCCAAATTCATCTATCTATATATGAGAGAACAGAGGGAAACCTAAATATAAAAACTGGTACTGTAGACGAACGCTTCAACCTAGAAGAACAAAATTTGGTGAGCCAAGTGGGATTTGTGTACTGATCATTACCACCAAGTATCATCAAGATTGGGAGAAAACATATTTGCTGGTATTTCGGAAACTCGTTATTTCTTAGAAGCTTCGCAACCCCTCTCAATGAAAGGGCTTTTCCACAGTCTGTGCAGAGGGCTACCTGGAGAGGAAACAAAAAATAGAGACAAAACTAAGAACTCCCTTGTTTTTTCAAGTTTCAAAGGGCTACTACAAACTATGTTGGATTTAGAGTTCCAAATTAATCTATCTATATAGGATAGAAGAGAGGGAAACCTAAATATAAAAAATGCCACTGTAGACGAACGCTTCAATTTAGAAAAACAAAATTTGGTGAGCCTGTGGGATTTGTGTACTTGTAATTACCACCATGTACCATCAAGATTGGGTGAAGAAATATTGGCTGGTAATTCGGAAACTTGTAATTTCTTGGAAGCTTGGCAACCCGTTTCAATGAAACTGCTTTTCCACAGTCTGTGCTTAGGGCTACGTGAAGAGGAAACAAACCATAGAGAAAAAACTGAGACCTACTTTATTTTATCAAGTTTCAAAGAGCTACTAAAATCTATGTTGGATTTAGAGTTCAAAATTCTTCTATCTATATAGGAGAGAACAGAGTGAAACCTAAAAATAAAAACTGCTAAAGAAAACAAACGCTTCAACCTAGAAGAACAAAATTTGGAGAGCCAAGTGGGATTTGTGTACTTGTCATTACCACCACGTATCATCAAGATTGGGTGAAAAAATATTTGCTGGTATTTCGGAAACTTGTAATTTCTTGGAAGCTTGGCATCCCCTTTCAATGAAAGTGCTTTTCCAAAGTCTCTGCTTAGGGCTACTTGAAGAGGAAACAAACCATAAAGACAAATCTGAGAACTACTTTTTTTGGTCAAGTTTCAAAGAGCTACTACAAACCATGTTGGATTTAGAGTTTCAAATTAATCCATCTTTATGGGAGAGAATGGAGTGAAACCTAAATATAAAAACTGCTACTGTAGAGGAACGCTTCAACCTAGAAGAACAAAATTTGGTGAGTGAAGTGGGATTTGTGTACTGATCATTACCACCCAGTATCATCAAGGTTGGGTGAAAAAATATTTGCTGGTATTTCGGAAAATCGTTATTTCTTAGAAGCTTGGCAACCCCTCTCAATGAAATTGCTTTTCCACAGTCTGTGCCTAGGGCTAATTTAAGAAGAAACAAACCAGGAACAAAACTGAGAACTCCTTTATTTTGCCAAGTTTTAAAGAGCTACTAAAACCCATGTTGTATTTAGAGTTCCTAATTCATCTATCTATATAGGAGAGAGCAAAGTGAAACCTAAAAATAAAAACTGGTACTGTAAACGAATGCTTCAAACTAGAAGAACAAAATTTGGTGAGCCAAGTGGGATTTGTGTACTTGTCATTACCACCACGTATCATCAAGATTCGGTGAAAAAATATTTGCCGGTATTTTGGAAAATTGTAAATTCTTGAAGCTTGGCAACCCCTTTCAATGAAAGTGCTTTTCCACAGTCTCTGCTTAGGGCTACTTGAAGAGGAAACAAACCATAGAGACAAAACTGAGAACACTTTATTTTGTCAAGTTTCAAAGAGCTACTTAAAACCATGTTGGATTTAGAGTTCTAAATTCATCTATCTATACAGGAGAGAACAGAGTGAAACCTAAATATAAAAACTGATACTGTAGAATAACGCTTCAACCTAGTAGAATTTGGTGAGCCAAGTGGGATTTGTGTACTGATCATTACCACCAAGTATCATCAAGATTTCGTGAAAAAATATTTGCTGGTTTTGGAAACACGTTAATTCTTAGAAGCTTGGCAACTCCTCTCAATGAAAGTGCTTTTCCACAGTCTGTGCCAAGGGCTATTTGAAGAGGAAACAAACCATAGAGACAAAACTGAGAACTTCTTTATTTTTTCAAGTTTCAAAGAGCTACTACAAACGATGTTGGATTTAGAGTTCCAAATTCATCTATCTATATAGGAGAGAACAGAGTGAAACCTAAATATAAAAACTGCTACAGTATACGAACGCTTAAACCTAGAAGAACAAAATTTGGTGAGCCAAGTGAGATTTGTGTACTGATCATTACCACAAAGTATAATCAAGATTGGGTGAAAAAATGTTTGCTGGTATTTCAGAAACTCATTATTTCTTAGAAGCTTGGCAACCACTCTCAATGAAAATGCTTTTCCACAGTCTCTGCTTAGGGCTTCTTGAAGACGAAACAAATCATAGAGACAAAACTGAGGACTCCTTTATTTTGTCAAGTTTGATAGAGCTACTACAACCCATGTTGGATTTAGAGTTCCAAATTCATCTATCTATATAGGAGAGAAAAGAGTGAAACCTAAATATAAAAACCGCTACTGTAGACGAACGCTGTAACTTAGTAGAACAAAATTTGGTGAGCCAAGTGGGATTTGTGTACTGATCATCACCACCAAGTATCATCAAGATTGGGTGAAAAAATATTTGCTTGTATTTCGGAAACTCGTTAATTCTTAGAAGCTTGGCAACCCCTCTCAATGAAAATGCTTTTCCACAGTCTGTAACTAGGGCTACATGAAGAGGAAAAAAAACACAGAGACAAAACTGAGAACTCCTTTATTTTGTCAAGTTTCAAAGCGCTACTATGAACCATGTTGGATTTAGAGTTCCAAAGTCATCTATCTATGTAGGAGAGAACAGAGGAAAACCTAAATATAAAAACGGCTACTGTAGATGAATGCTTCAACCTAGAAGAACAAAATTTGGTGAGCCAAGTGGGATTTGTGTACTGATCATTACCACCAAGTACCATCAAGATTGGGTGAAAAAATATTTGCTGGTATTTCGGAAACTCGTTATTTCTTAGAAGCTTGACAACCACTCTCAATGAAAGTGGTTTTCTACAGTCTGTGCCTAGGGCTACTTGAAGAGGAAACAAAGCATAGAGATAAAACTGAGAACTCCTTTATTTTGTCAAGTTTCAAATAGCTACTACAATCAATGTTGGAATTAGTGTTCCAAATTCATCTATCTATATAGGAGAGAACAGAGTGAAACCTAAATATAAAAACTGCTACTGTAGACGAACGCTTCAACCTAGAAGAACAAAATTTGTGAGCCAAGTGGGATTTGTGTACTGATCTTTAGCACAACTATCATCAAGATTGGGTGAAAAAATATTTGCTGGTATCTCAGAAACTCGTTATATCTTAGAAGCTTGGCAACCCCTCTCAATGAAAATGCGTTTCCACAGTCTGTGCCTAGGGCTACTTGAAGATTAAACAAACCATAGAGACAAAACTGAGAAATCCTTTATTTTGTCAAGTTTCAAAGAGCTACTACAAACCATGTTGGATTTAGAGTTCCATATTCATCTATGTATATAGGAGAGAACAGAGGGAAACTTAAAAATAAAAACTGCTAATGTAAACGAACGCTCCAACCTAGAAGAACAAACTTTGCTGAGCCAAGTGGGATGTGTGTACTTGTTATTACCAAAACGTATCATCACGATTGGGTGAAAAAATATTTGCTGGTATTTCGGAAACTCGTAATTTCTTGGAAGCTTGGCAACCCCTTTCAATGAAAGTGCTTTTCAACAGTCTCTGCTTAGGGCTACTTCTAGAGGAAACAAACCATAGAGACAAAACTGAGAACTTCTTGATTTTGTCAAGTTTCATAGAGCTACTACAAACCATGTTGGATTTAGGGTTCGAAATTCATCTATCTATAGAGGAGAGAACAGAGTGAAACCTAAATATAAAAACTGATACTGTAGACTAATGCTTCAACCTACTACAATAAAATTTGGTGAGCCAAGTGGGATTTGTGTACTGATCATTACCACCAAGTATCATCAAGATTTCGTGAAAAAATATTTGCTGGTATTTTGGAAACTCGTTAATTCTTAGAAGCTTGGCAACCCCTCTCAATGAAAGTGCTTTTCCACAGTCTGTGCCAAGGGCTACTTGAAGACGAAACAAACCATAGAGACAAAACTGCGAACTCCTTTATTTTGTCAAGTTTCAAAGAGCTACTACAAACCATGTTGGATTTAGAGTTCCCAATTCATCTATCTGTATAGGAGAGAACAGAGTGAAACCTAAATATAAAAACTGCTACAGTGGACGAACGCTTAAACCTAGAAGAACAAAATTTGGTGAGGTAAGTGGGATTTGTGTACTGATCATTACCACCAAGTATCATCAAGATTTCGTGAAAAAATATTTGCTGGTATTTCAGAAACTCATTATTTCTTAGAAGCTTGGCAACCACTCTCAATGAAAATGCTATTCCTCAGTCTCTGCTTACGGCTACTTGAAGACGAAACAAATCATACAGACAAAACTAAGGACTCCTTTATTTTGTCAAGTTTCAAAGAGCTACTACAATCCATGTTGGATTTAGACTTCCAAATTCATCTATCTATATAGGAGAGAACAGAGTGAAACCTAAAAATAAAAACTGCTGCTGTAGACCCACGCTTCAACCTAGAAGAACAAAATTTGGTGAGCCAAGTGGGATTTGTTTACTGATCATTACCACCAAGTATCATCAAGATTGGGTGAAAAAAAATATTTGCTGGTATTTCGGAAACTCGTTATTTCTTAGAAGCTTGACAACCACTCTCAATGAAAGTGGTTTTCTACAGTCTGTGCCTAGGGCTACTTGAAGAGGAAACAAAGCATGGAGACAAAACTGAGAACTCCTTTATTTTGTCAAGTTTCAAATAGCTACTACAATCCATGTTGAATTTAGTGTTCCAAATTCATCTATCTATATAGGAGAGAACAGAGGGAAACCTAAATATAAAAACTGCTACTGTAGACGAACGCTTCAACCTAGAAGAACAAAATTTGGTGAGCCAAGTGGGATTTGTGTACTGATCGTTAGCACAACTATCATCAAGATCGGGTGAAAAAATATTTGCTGGTATCTCAGAAACTCGTTATATCTTAGAAGCTTGGCAACCCCTCTCAATGAAAATGCTTTTCCACAGTCTGTGCCTAGGGCTACTTGAAGATTAAACAAACCATAGAGACAAAACTGAGAACTCCTTTATTTTGTCAAGTTTCAAAGAGCTACTACAAACCATGTTGGATTTAGAGTTCCAAATTCATCTATCAATATAGGAGAGGCCAGAGGGAAACTTAAAAATAAAAACTGCTAATGTAAACGAACGCTCCAACCTAGAAGAACAAACTTTGCTGATCCAAGTGGGATGTGTGTACTTGTCATTACCACCACGTATCATCAAGATCGGGTGAAAAAATATTTGCCGGTATTTCGGAAAATCGTAAATTCTTGAAGCTTGGCAACCCCTTTCAATGAAAGTGCTTTTCCACAGTCTCTGCTTAGGGCTACTTGAAGAGGAAACAAACCACAGAGACAAAACTGAGAACTTCTTTATTTTGTCAAGTTTCATAGAGCTACTTAAAGCCATGTTGGATTTAGAGTTCTAAATTCATCTATCTATACAGGAGAGAACAGAGTGAAACCTAAATATAAAAACTGATACTGTAGAATAATGCTTCAACCTACTACAATAAAATTTGGTGAGCCAAGTGAGATTTGTGTACTGATCAATACCACCATGTATCATCAAGATTTCGTGAAAAAATATTTGCTGGTTTTGGAAACACGTTAATTCTTAGAAGCTTGGCAACTCCTCTCAATGAAAGTGCTTTTCCACAGTCTGTGCCAAGGGCTACTTGAAGAGGAAACAAACCATAGAGACAAAACTGCGAACTCCTTTATTTTGTCAAGTTTCAAAGAGCTACTACAAACCATGTTGAATTTAGAGTTCCCAATTCATCTATCTGTATAGGAGAGAACAGAGTGAAACCTAAGTATAAAAACTGCTACTGTAGACGAACGCTTAAACCTAGAAGAGCAAAATTTGGTGAGGTAAGTGGGATTTGTGTACTGATCATTACCACCAAGTATCATCAAGATTTCGTGAAAAAATATTTGCTGGTATTTCAGAAACTCATTATTTCTTAGAAGCTTGGCAACCACTCTCAATGAAAATGCTTTTCCTCAGTCTCTGCTTACGGCTACTTGAAGACGAGACAAATCATAGAGACAAAACTAAGGACTCCTTTATTTTGTCAAGTTTCAAAGAG
This sequence comes from Callospermophilus lateralis, assembly GCF_048772815.1. Classification (NCBI taxonomy): domain Eukaryota; kingdom Metazoa; phylum Chordata; class Mammalia; order Rodentia; family Sciuridae; genus Callospermophilus; species Callospermophilus lateralis. Next base: position 81,010 of record NW_027513365.1, on the reverse strand, counting down.
CTACTACAATCCATGTTGGATTTAGACTTCCAAATTCATCTATCTATATAGGAGAGAACAGAGTGAAACCTAAAAATAAAAACTGCTGCTGTAGACCCACGCTTCAACCTAGAAGAACAAAATTTGGTGAGCCAAGTGGGATTTGTGTACTGATCATTACCACCAAGTATCATCAAGATTGGGTGAAAAAAAATATTTGCTGGCATTTCGGAAACTCGTTATTTCTTAGAAGCTTGACAACCACTCTCAATGAAAGTGGTTTTCTACAGTCGGTGCCTAGGGCTACTTGAAGAGGAAACAAAGCATAGAGACAAAACTGAGAACTCCTTTATTTTGTCAAGTTTCAAATAGCTACTACAATCCATGTTGGATTTAGTGTTCCAAATTCATCTATCTATATAGGAGAGAACAGAGGGAAACCTAAATATAAAAACTGCAACTGTAGACGAACGCTTCAACCTAGAAGAACAAAATTTGGTGAGACAAGTGGGATTTGTGTACTGATCATTAGCACAACTATCATCAAGATTGGGTGAAAAAATATTTGCTGGTATCTCAGAAACTCGTTATATCTTAGAAGCTTGGCAACCCCTCTAAATGAAAATGCTTTTCCACAGTCTGTGCCTAGGGCTACTTGAAGATTAAACAAACCATAGAGACAAAACTGAGAACTCCTTTATTTTGTCAAGTTTCAAAGAGCTACTACAAACCATGTTGGATTTAGAGTTCCAAATTCATCTATCTATATAGGAGAGAACAGAGGGAAACTTAAAAATAAAAACTGCTACTGTAAACGAACGCTCCAACCTAGAAGAACAAAATTTGGTGAGCCAAGTGGGAATTGTGTACTTGTCATTACCACCAAGTATCATCAAGATTTCGTGAAAAAATATTTGCTGGTTTTGGAAAAACGTTAATTCTTAGAAGCTTGGCAACTCCTCTCAATGAAAGTGCTTTTCCACAGTCTGTGCCAAGGGCTATTTGAAGAGGAAACAAACCATAGAGACAAAACTGAGAACTTCTTTATTTTTTCAAGTTTCAAAGAGCTACTACAAACGATGTTGGATTTAGAGTTCCAAATTCATCTATCTATATAGGAGAGAACGGAGTGAAACCTAAATATAAAAACTGCTACAGTAGACGAACGCTTAAACCTAGAAGAACAAAATTTGGTGAGCCAAGTGAGATTTGTGTACTGATCATTACCACAAAATATAATCAAGATTGGGTGAAAAAATGTTTGCTGGTATTTCAGAAACTCATTATTTCTTAGAAGCTTGGCAACCACTCTCAATGAAAATGCTTTTCCACAGTCTCTGCTTAGGGCTTCTTGAAGACGAAACAAATCATAGAGACAAAACTGAGGACTCCTTTATTTTGTCAAGTTTGATAGAGCTACTACAACCCATGTTGGATTTAGAGTTCCAAATTCATCTATCTATATAGGAGAGAACAGAGGGAAACCTAAATATAAAAACTGCTACAGTAGACGAACGCTTAAACCTAGAAGAACAAAATTTGGTGAGGTAAGTGGGATTTGTGTACTGATCATTACCACCAAGTATCATCAAGATTGGGTGAAAAAATATTTGCTGGTATTTCAGAAACTCATTATTTCTTAGAAGATTGGCAACCACTCTCAATGAAAATGCTTTTCCTCAGTCTCTGCTTAGGGCTACTTGAACACGAAACAAATCATAGAGACAAAACTGAGGACTCCTTTATTTTGTCAAGTTTCAAAGAGCTACTACAAATCATGTTGGATTTACACTTCCAAATACATCTATCTATATAGGAGAGAACAGAGTGAAACCTAAAAATAAAAAATGCTGCTGTAGACCCACGATTTAACCTAGAAGAACAAAATTTGGTGAGCCAATGGGATTTGTGTACTGATCATTACCACCAAGTATCATCAAGATTGGGTGAAAAAAAATATTTGCTGGTATTTCGGAAACTCGTTAATTCTTAGAAGCTTGGCAACCCCTCTCAAATGAAAGTGCTTTCCACAGTCTTGCCTAGGGCTACTTGAAGAGGAAACAAACCATAGAAACAAAACTGAGAACTCCTTTATTTTGTCAAGTTTAAAAGAGCTACTACAAATCATGTTGGATTTAGAGTTCCAAATTCATCTCATTATATAGGAGAGAACAGAGTGAAACCTAAAAATAAAAACTGCTATTGTAAACAAACGCTTCAACCTAGAAGAACAAAATTTGTTGAGCCAAGTGGGATTTGTGTACTGATCATTACCACCAAGTATCATCAAGATTGGGTGAAAAATTACTTGCTGGTATTTCGGAAACTCGTTAATTCTTAGAAGTTTGGCAACCCCTCTCAATGTAAGTGCTTTTCCACAGTCTGTGCCTAGGGCTACTTGAAGAGGAAACAATACATAGAGACAAAACTGAGAACTCCTTTATTTTGTCAAGTCTGAAAGAGCTACTACAAACCATGTTTGATTTAGAGTTCCAAATTCATCTATCTATATAGGAGAGAACAAGGAAACTTAAAAATAAAAACTGCTACTGTAAACGAACGCTTCAACCTAGATGAACAAAATTTCGTGAGCCAAGTGGGATGTGTGTACTTGTCATTACCACCACGTATCATCAAGATTGGGTGAAAAAATATTTGCCGGTATTTCGGAAACTCGTAATTTCATGGAAGCTTGGCAACCCCTTTCAATGAAAGTGCTTTTCCACAGTCTCTGCTTAGGGCTACTTGAAGAGGAAACAAACCATAGAGACAAAACTGAGAACTCCTTTATTTTTTCAAGTTTCAAAGAGCTAGTACAAACCATGTTGGTTTTAGAGTTCCAAATTCATCTATCTATATAGGAGAGAACAGAGGGAAACCTAAATATAAAAACCGATACTGTAGACGAATGCTGCAACCTAGTAGAACAAAATTTGGTGAGCCAAGTGGGATTTGTGTACTGATCATTACCACCAAGTATCATCAGATTGGAAGAAAAAATATTTGCTTGTATTTCGGAAACTCGTTAATTCTTACAGCTTGGCAACCCCACTCAATAAAAGTGGTTTTCCACAGTCTGTGCCTAGGGCTACTTGAAGAGGACACAAAAAATAGAGAAAAATCTGAGAACTCCTTTATTTTGTCAAGTTTCAAAGAGCTACTACAAACCATGTTGGATTTAGAGTTCCAAATTCATCTATCTATATAGGAGAGAACAGAGGGAAACTTAAAAATAAATACTGCTACTGTAAACGAACGCTCCAACCTAGAAGAACAAAATTTGCTGAGCCAAGTGGGATGTGTGTACTTGTCATTACCACCACGTATCATCAAGATTGGGTGAAAAAATATTTGCCGGTATTTCGGAAACTCGTAATTTCTTGGAAGCTTGGCAACCCCATTCAATGAAAGTGCTTTTCCACAGTCTCTGCTTAGGGCTACTTGAAGAGGAAACAAACCATAGAGACAATACTGAGAACTACTTTATTTTGTCAAGTTTCATAGAGCTACTACAAACCATGTTGGATTTAGGGTTCCAAATTCATCTAACTCTATGGGAGAGTGAAACCTAAATATAAAAACTGATACTGTAGACTAACGCTTCAACATGGTAGAATAAAATTTGGTGAGCCAAGTGGGATTTGTGCACTGATCATTACCACCAAGTATCATCAAGATTTTGTGAAAAAATATTTGCTGGTTTTGGAAACTCGTTAATTCTTAGAAGCTTGGAAACCCCTCTCAATGAAAGTGCTTTTCCACAGTCTGTGCCAAGGGCTACTTGAAGAGGAAACAAACCATAGAGACAAAACTGAGAACTCCTTTATTTTGTCAAGTTTCAAAGAGCTACTACAAACCATGTTGGATTTAGAGTTCCCAATTCATCTATCTGTATAGGAGAGAACAGAGTGAGACCTAAATATAAAAACTGCTACAGTAGACGAACGCTTAAACCCAGAAGAACAAAATTTGGTGAGGTAAGTGGGATTTGTGTACTGATCATTACCACCAAGTATCATCAAGATTGGGTGAAAAAATACTTGCTGGTACTTTGGAAACTCGTTAATTCTTAGAAGTTTGGCAACCCCTCTCAATGTAAGTGCTTTTCCACAGTCTGTGCCTAGGGCTACTTGAAGAGGAAACAAACCATAGAGACAAAACTGAGAACTACTTTATTTTGTCAAGTATCAAAGAACTACTATGAACCATGTTGGATTTAGATTTCCAAATTCATCTATCTATATAGGAGAGAACAGAGTTAAACCTAAATATAAAAACCGCTACTGTAGACGAACGATTTAACCTAGATGAACCAAATTTCGTGAGCCGAGTGGGATGTGTGTACTTGTCATTAGCACCACGTATCATCAAGATTGGGTGAAAAAATATTTGCCGGTATTTCGGAAACTCGTAATTTCTTGGAAGCTTGGCAACCCCTTTCAATGAAAGTGCTTTTCCACAGTCTCTGCTTAGGGCTACTTGAATAGGAAACAAACCATAGAGACAAAACTGAGAACTCCTTAATTTTTTCAAGTTTCAAAGAGCTACTACAAACCATGTTGGTTTTAGAGTTCCAAATTCATCTATCTATATAGGAGAGAACAGAGGGAAACTTAAAAATAAAAACTGCTACTGTAAACGAACGCTCCCACCTAGAAGAACAAAATTTGGTGAGTCAAGTGGGATGTGTGTACTTCTCATTACCACCACGTATCATCAAGATTGGGTGAAAAAATATTTGCCGGTATTTGGGAAAATCGTAATTTCTTGGAAGCTTGGCAACCCCTTTCAATGAAAGTGCTTTTCCACAGTCTCTGCTTAGGGTACTTGAAGAGGAAACAAACCATAGAGACAAAACTGAGAACTACTTTATTTTGTCAATTTTCATAGAGCTACTACAAACCATGTTGGATTTAGGGTTCCAAATTGATCTATCTATATAGCAGAGAACAGAGAGAAACCTAAATATAAAAACTGATACTGTAGACTAACGCTTCAACCTAGTAGAATAAAATTTGGTGAGCCAAGTGGGATTTGTGTACTGATCATTACCACCAAGTATCATCAAGATTTTGTGAAAAAATATTTGCTGGTTTTGGAAACTTGTTAATTCTTAGAAGCTTGTTAACCCCTCTCAATGAAAGTGCTCTTCCACAGTCTGTGCCAAGGGCTACTTGAAGAGGAAACAAACCATAGAGACAAAACTGAGAACTCCTTTATTTTGTCAAGTTTCAAAGAGCTACTACAAACCATGTTGGACTTAGAGTTCCCAATTCATCTATCTATATAGGAGAGAACAGAGGGAAACCTAAATATAAAAACTGCTACAGTAGACGAACGCTTAAACCTAGAAGAACAAAATTTGGTGAGGTAAGTGGGATTTGTGTACTGATCATTACCACCAAGTATCATCAAGATTGGGTGAAAAAATATTTGCTGGTATTTCAGAAACTCATTATTTCTTAGAAGATTGGCAACCAAACTCAATGAAAATGCTTTTCCTCAGTCTCTGCTTAGGGCTACTTGAAGACGAAACAAATCATAGAGACAAAACTGAAGACTCCTTTATTTTGTCAAGTTTCAAAGAGCTACTACAAATCATGTTGGATTTAGACTTCCAAATACATCTATCTATATAGGAGAGAACAGAGTGAAACCTAAAAATAAAAAATGCTGCTGTAGACCCACGATTTAACCTAGAAGAACAAAATTTGGTTAGCCAATGGGATTTGTGTACTGATCATTACCACCAAGTATCATCAAGATTGGGTGAAAAAAAATATTTGCTGGTATTTCGGAAACTCGTTAATTCTTAGAAGCTTGGCAACCCCGCTGAAATGAAAGTGCTTTCCACAGTCTTGCCTAAGGCTACTTGAAGAGGAAACAAACCATAGAAACAAAACTGAGAATTCCTTTATTTTGTCAAGTTTCAAAGAGCTACTACAAATCATGTTGGATTTAGAGTTCCAAAATCATCTCATTATATAGGAGAGAACAGAGTGAAACCTAAAAATAAAAACTGCTACTGTAAACGAACGCTTCAACCTAGAAGAACAAAATTTGGTGACCCAAGTGGGATTTTTGTACTTGTGATTAGCACCACGTATCATCAAGATTGGGTGAAAAAATATTTGCTAGTATTTCGAAAACTCTTTAATTCTTAGAAGCTTGGCTACCCCTCTCAATGAAAGTTTTTTTCCACAGTCTGTGCCTAGGGCTACTTGAGAGGAAACAAACCATTGAGACAAAACTGAGAACTACTTTATTTTGTCTAGTTTCAAAGAGCTACTACAAACCATGTTGGATATAGAGTTCCAAATTCATCTATCTATATAGGAGAGAACAGAGTGAAACCTAAATATAAAAAACGCTACTGTAGACGAACGCTGCAACCTAGGAGAAAAAAATTTGTTGAGCCAAGTGGGATTTGTGTACTGATCATTACCACCAAGTATCATCAAGATTGGGTGAAAAAATACTTGCTGGTATTTCGGAAACTCATTAAATCTTAGATGTTTGGCAACCCCTCTCAATATAAGTGCTTTTCCACAGTCTGTGCCTAGGGCTAGTTGAAGAGGAAACAAAGCATAGAGACAAAACTGAGAACTACTTTATTTTGTCAAGTATCAAAGAGCTACTACAAACCATGTTGGATTTAGAGTTCCAAATTCATCTATCTATATAGGAGAGAACAGAGTGAAACCTAAATATAAAAACCGCTACTGTAGACGAACGCTGCAACCTAGTAGAACAAAATTTGGTGAGCCAAGTGGGATATGTGTACTGATCCTTACCACCCAGTATCATCAAGATTGGGTGAAAAAATATTTGCTGGTATTTCGGAAACTCGTTAATTCTTAGAAGCTTGGCAACCCCTCTCAAATGAAAGTGCTTTCCACAGTCTTGCCTAGGGCTACTTGAAGAGGAAACAAACCATAGAAACAAAACTGAGAATTACTTTATTTTGTCAAGTTTAAAAGAGCTACTACAAATCATGTTGGATTTAGAGTTCCAAATTCATCTCATTATATAGGAGAGAACAGAGTGAAACCTAAAAATAAAAACTGCTACTGTAAACGAAGCTTCAACCTAGAAGAACAAAATTTGGTGAGCCAAGTGGGATTTGTGTACTGATCATTACCACCAAGTATCATCAAGATTTTGTGGAAAATTACTTGCTGGTATTTCGGAAACTCGATAATTCTTAGAAGTTTGGCAACCCCTCTCAATGTAAGTGCTTTTCCACAGTCTGTGCCTAGGGCGACTTGAAGAGGAAGCAAACCATAGAGACAAAACTGAGAACTACTTTATTTTGTCAAGTATCAAAGAGCTACTACAAACCATGTTGGATTTAGAGTTCCAAATTCATCTATCTATATAGGAGAGAACAGAGTGAAACCTAAATATAAAAACTGCTACTGTAGAAAAACGCTGCAACATAGTAGAACAAAATTTGGTGAGCCAAGTGGGATTTGTGTACTGATCATTACCACCAAGTATCATCAAGATTGGGTGAAAAAATATTTGCTTGTATTTCGGAAACTCGTTAATTCTTAGAGCTTGGCAATCCCTCTCAATAAAAGTGGTTTTCCACAGTCTGTGCCTAGCGCTACTTGAAGAGGAAACAAACCATAGAGACAAAAGTGAGAACTCCTTTATTTTTTCAAGTTTCAAAGAGCTAGTACAAACCATGTTGGTTTTAGAGTTCCAAATTCATCTATCTATATAGGAGAGAACAGAGGGAAACCTAAATATAAAAACCGCTACTGTAGACGAACGCTTTAACCTAGATGGAAAAATTTCGTGAGCCGAGTGGGATGTGTGTACTTGTCATTAGCACCACGTATCATCAAGATTGGGTGAAAAAATATTTGCCGGTATTTCGGAAACTCGTAATTTCTTGGAAGCTTGGCAACCCCTTTCAATGAAAGTGCTTTTCCACTGTCTCTGCTTAGGGCTACTTGAAGAGGAAACAAACCATAGAGACAAAACTGAGAACTCCTTTATTTTTTCAAGTTTTTAAGAGCTACTACAAACCATGTTGGTTTTAGAGTTCCAAATTCATCTATCTATATAGGAGAGAACAGAGGGAAACTTAAAAATAAAAACTGCTACTGTAAAGGAACGCTCCCACCTAGAAGAACAAAATTTGGTGAGCCAAGTGGGATGTGTGTACTTCTCATTACCACCACGTATCATCAAGATTGGGTGAAAAAATATTTGCTGGTTTTGGAAACTCATTAATTCTTAGAAGCTTGTTAACCCCTCTCAATGAAAGTGCTCTTCCACAGTCTGTGCCAAGGGCTACTTGAAGAGGAAACGAACCATAGAGACAAAACTGAGAACTCCTTTATTTTGTCAAGTTTCAAAGAGCTACTACAAACCATGTTGGATTTAGAGTTCCCAATTCATCTATCTATATAGGAGAGAACAGAGGGAAACCTAAATATAAAAACTGCTACAGTAGACGAACGCTTAAACCTAGAAGAACAAAATTTGGTGAGGTAAGTGGGATTTGTGTACTGATCATTACCACCAAGTATCATCAAGATTGGGTGAAAAAATATTTGCTGGTATTTCAGAAACTCATTATTTCTTAGAAGATTGGCAACCACTCTCAATGAAAATGCTTTTCCTCAGTCTCTGCTTAGGGCTACTTGAAGACGAAACAAATCATAGAGACAAAACTGAAGACTCCTTTATTTTGTCAAGTTTAAAAGAGCTACTACAAATCATGTTGGATTTAGACTTCCAAATACATCTATCTAAATAGGAGAGAACAGAGTGAAACCTAAAAATAAAAAATGCTGCTGTAGACCCACGATTTAACCTAGAAGAACAAAATTTGGTTAGCCAATGGGATTTGTGTACTGATCATTACCACCAAGTATCATCAAGATTGGGTGAAAAAAAATATTTGCTGGTATTTCGGGAACTCGTTATTTCTTAGAAGCTTGGCAACCCCTCTCAAATGAAAGTGCTTTCCACAGTCTTGCCTAGGGCTACTTGAAGAGGAAACAAACTATAGAAACAAAACTGAGAATTCCTTTATTTTGTCAAGTTTCAAAGAGCTACTACAAATCATGTTGGATTTAGAGTTCCAAATTCATCTCATTATATAGGAGAGAACAGAGTGAAACCTAAAAATAAAAACTGCTACTGTAAACGAACGCTTCAACCTAGAAGAACAAAATTTGGTGACCCAAGTGGGATTTTTGTACTTGTGATTAGCACCACGTATCATCAAGATTGGGTGAAAAAATATTTGCTGGTATTTCGAAAACTCTTTAATTCTTAGAAGCTTGGCTACCCCTCTCAATGAAAGTGCTTTTCCACAGTCTGTGCCTAGGGCTACTTGAAGAGGAAACAAACCATTGAGACAAAACTGAGAACTCCTTTATTTTGTCAAGTTTCAAAGAGCTACTACAAACCATGTTGGATTTAGAGTTCCAAATTCATCTATCTATATAGGAGAGAACAGAGGGAAACTTAAAAATAAAAACTACTACTGTAAACGAACGCTCCAACCTAGAAGAACAAAATTTGGTGAGCCAAGTGGGATATGTGTACTTGTCATTACCACCACGTATCATCAAGATTTTGTGAAAAAATATTTGCCGGTATTTGGGAAACTCGTAATTTCTTGGAAGCTTGGCAACCCCTTTCAATGAAAGTGCTTTTCCACAGTCTCTGCTTAGGGCTACTTGAAGAGGAAACAAACCATAGAGACAAAACTTAGAACTACTTTATTTTGTCAAGTTTCATAGAGCTACTACAAACCATGTTTGATTTAGGGTTCCAAATTCATCTAACTCTATGGGAGAGAACAGAGTGAAACCTAAATATAAAAACTGATACTGTAGACTAACGCTTCAACATGGTAGAATAAAATTTGGTGAGCCAAGTGGGATTTGTGTACTGATCATTACCACCAAGTATCATCAAGATTTCGTGAAAAAATATTTGCTGGTTTTGGAAACTGTTAATTCTTAGAAGCTTGGAAACCCCTCTCAATGAAAGTGCTTTTCCACAATCTGTGCCACGGGCTACTTGAAGAGGAAACAAACCATAGAGACAAAAATGAGAACTCCTTTATTTTGTCAAGTTTCAAAGAGCTACTACAAACCATGTTGGATTTAGAGTTCCCAAATCATCTATCTATATAGGAGAGAACAGAGTGAAACCTAAATATAAAAACTGCTACAGTAGACGAACACTTAAAACTTGAAGGTCAAAATTTGGTGAGGTAAGTGGGATTTGTGTACTGATCATTACCACCAAGTATCATCAAGATTGGGTGAAAAAAATATTTGCTGGTATTTCAGAAACTCGTTTATTCTTAGAAGCTTGGCAACCCCTCTCAAATGAAAGTGCTTTCCACAGTCTTGCCTAGGGCTACTTGAAGAGGAAACAAACCATAGAAACAAAACTGAGAACTCCTTTATTTTGTCAAGTTTCAAAGAGCTACTACAAACCATGTTTGATTTAGAGTTCCAAATTCATCTATCCATTTTTGGAGAGAACAGAGGGAAACTTAAAAATAAAAATTGCTACTGTAGACCAACGCTTCAACCTAGTAGAATAAAATTTGGTGAGCCAAGTGGGATTTGTGTACTGATCATTACCACCAAGTATCATGAAGACTGGGTGAAAAAATATTTGCTTGTATTTCAGAAACTCGTTAATTCTTAGAGCTTGGCAACCCCTCTCAATAAAAGTGGTTTTCCACAGTCTGTGCCTAGGGCTACTTCAAGAGCACACAAAACATAGAGACAAAACTGAGAACTCCTTTATTTGTCAAGTCTCAAAGAGCTACTACAAACCATGTTTGATTATAGTTACAAATTCATCTATCTATATAGGAGAGAACAGAGAAAACTTAAAAATAAAAACTGCTACTGTAAACGAACGCTTCAACCTAGATGTACAAAATTTGGTGAGCCAAGTGGGATGTGTGTACTTGTCATTACCACCACGTATCATTAAGATTGGGTGAAAAAATATTTGCCGGTATTTCGGAAACTCGTAATTTCTTGGAAGCTTGGCAAACCCTTTCAATGAAAGTGCTTTTCCACAGTATCTGCTTAGGGCTACTGAAGAGAAATCAAACCATAGAGCCAGAACTGAGAACTACTTTATCTTTTCAAGTTTCAAAGAGCTACTACAAACCATGTTGGATTTAGAGTTCCAAATTTATCCATCTATATAGGAGAGAACAGAGTGAAACCTAAATATAAAAACTGCTACAGTAGACGAACGCTTCAACCTAGAAGAACAAAATTTGGTGAACTAAGTGGGATTTGTGTGCTTGTCATTACCACGGTGTATCATCCAGATTGTGTAAAAAAATATTTGCTGATATTTCGGAAACTCGTAATTTCTTGGAAACTTGGCAACCCCTCTCAATGAAAGTGCTTTTCCACAGTCTCTGAATCGGGCTACTTGAAGACGAAACAAACCATAGAGACAAACTGAGAACTCCTTTATTTTGTCAAGTTTCAAAGAGCTACTACAAACCATGTTGGATTTAGAGTTCCAAATTTATCTATCTATATAGGAGAGAACAGAGGGAAACCTAAATATAAAAACTGCTACTGTAGACGAACGCTTAAACCGAGAAGAACAAAATTTGGTGAGCCAAGTGGGGTTTGCGTACTGATCATTACCACCAAGTATCATCAAGATTGGGTGAAAAAATATTTGCTGGTATTTCGGAAACTCGTTATTTCTTAGAATCCTGGCAACCCCTTTCAATGAAAGTGCTTTTCCACAGTCTGTGCCTAGGGCTACTTGAAGAGGTAACAAACCAGAGAGACAAAACTGAGAACTTCTTTATTTTGTCATGTTTCAAAGAGCTACTACCAACCATGTTGGATTTAGAGTTTCAAATTTGTCTATCTATATAGGAGAGAACAGAGGGAAACCTAAATATAAAAACTGCTACTGTAGACGAGTGCTTCAACCTAGAAGAACAAAATTTGGTGAGCCAAGTGGGATTTGTATACTTGTCATTACCGCCACGTATCCTCAAGATTGGGTGAAAAAATATTTGCTTGTATTTCGAAACTCGTAATTTCTTGGAAGCTTGGCAAAACCTTTCAATGAAAGTGCTTTTCCACAGTCTCTGCTTAGGGCTACTTGAAGAGCAAACATACCATAGAGACAAAACTGAGAACTCCTTTATTTTTTCAAGTTTCAAAGAGGTACTACAAACCATGTTGGATATAGAGTTCCAAATTCATCTATCTATATAGGATAAAACAGAGTGAAACCTAAATATAAAAGACTGCTACTGTAGACGAACGCTTAAACCTAGAAGAACAAAATTTGGTGAGCCAAGTGGGGTTTGTGTACTGATCATTACCACCAAGTATCATCAAGATTGGGTAAAAAAATATTTGCTGGTATTTCGGAAACTCTTTATTTCTTAGAATCATGGCAAGCCCTCTCAATGAAAGTGCGTTTCCACAGTCTGTGCCTAGGGCTACTTGAACAGGTAACAAACCTTAAAGACAAAACTGAGAACTTCTTTATTTTGTCAAGTTTCAAAGAGCTACTACAAACCATGTTGGATTTAGAGTTCCAAATTCATCTATCTATATTCGATAGAACAGAGTGAAACCAAAATATAAAAACTGCTACTGTAGACGAACGCTTCAACCTAGAAGAACAAAATTTGGTGAGGCAATTGGGTTGTGTGTACTGATCATTACCACCAAGTATCATCTAGATTGGGTGAAAAAATATTTGATGGTATTTCGGAAACTCGTTAATTCTTAGAAGCTTGGGAACCCCTCTCAATGAAAATGCTTTTCCACAGTCTCTGTTTAGGGCTCCTTGAAGAGGAAACAAATCATAGAGACAAAACTGAGAACTACTTTTTTGTGTCAAGTTTCAAAGAGCTACTATAAACCATGTTGGATTTAGTGTTCCAAATTTTTTATCTATATAGGAGAGAACAGAGTAAAACCTAAAATTAAAAACTGCTAAAGTAAAAAAAAAAAAAAAAAACAAAAAAAAAAAAAAAAAAAAAAAAAAACGCTTCAACCTAGAAGAGCAAAATTGTTGGGCCAAGTGGGATTTGTGTACTTGTCATTACCACCACGTATCATCAAGATTGGGTGAAAAAATATTTGCTGGTATTTCGGAAACTCGTAATTTCATGGAAGCTTGGCAACCCCTTTCAATGAAATTGCTTTACTACAGTCTCTGCTTAGGGCTACTAGAAGAGGAAACAAACAATAGAGACAAAACTGAGAACTACTTTTTTTGTCAAGCTTCAAAGAGCTACTACAAACCATGTTGGATTTAGAGTTCCAAATTCATCTATCTATATAGAATAGAACAGAGGGAAACCTAAATATAAAAACTGCTACTGTAGACCAACGCATCAACCTAGAAGGACAAAATTTGGTGAGCCAAGTGGGATTTGTGTACTGAACATTACCACCAAGTATCATCAAGTTTGGGTGAAAAAATATTTGCTGGTATTTGAGAAACTCATTAATTCTTACAAGCTTGGCAACCCCTCTCGACGAAAGTGCTTTTCCACAGTCTGTGCCTAGGGCTACTTGAAGAGGAAACAAACCATAGAGACAAAAATGAGAACCCCTTTATTTTGTCTAGTTTCAAAGAGCTACTACGAAGCATGTTGGATTTAGAGTTCCAAATTCATGTATCTATATAGGAGAGAACAGAAGGAAAACTAAATATAAAAACTGCTACTGTACACGAACGCTTCAACCTAGAAGAACAAAATTTCGTGAGCCAAGTGGGATTTGTGTACTGATCATTACCACCAAGTATCATCAAGTTTGGGTGAAAAAATATTTGCTGGTATTTCGGAAACCGGTTAATTCTTAGAAGCTTTTCAACCCCTCTCAATGAAAGTGCTTTTCCACAGTCTGTGATTAGGTCTACTTGAAGAAGAAACAAACCATAGACAAAACTGAGAACTTTTTTATTATGTCAAGTTTCAAAGAGCTACTACAAACCGTGTTGGATTTAGAGTTCCAAATTCATCTATCTATATAGGAGAGAACAGAGGGAAACCTAAATATAAAAACTGCTACTGTAGACGAACGCTTCAACCTGGAAGAACAAAATTTCGTGAGCCAAGTGGAATTTGTGTACTGATCATTACCACCAAGTATAATCAAGATTGGGTGAAAAAATATTTGCTGGTATTTCGGAAACTCGTTAATTCTTAGAAGCTTGGCAACCCCTCTCAATGAAATTGGTTTTCCTCAGTCTGTGCCTAGGGATAATTGAAGAGGAAACAAACCATAGAGACAAACGGAGAACTCCTTTATTTTGTCAAGTTTCAAAGAGCTACTACGAACCATGTTGGAATTTGAGTTCCATATTCACCTATCTATATAGGAGAGAACAGAGGGAAACCTAAATATAAAAACTGCTACTGTAGACCAACGCATCAACCAAGAAGGACAAAATTTGGTGAGCCAAGTGGGGTTTGTGTACTGAACATTACCACCAAGTATCATCAAGATTGGGTAAAAAAATAATTGCTGGAATATCGGAAACTCATTAATTCTTAGAAGCTTTGCAGCCCCTCTCGATGAAAGTGCTTTTCCACAGTCTGTGCCAAGGGCTACTTGAAGAAGAAACAAACCATAGAGACAAAACTGAGAACTCCTTTATTTTGTTAAGTTTCAAAGAGCTACTATGAACCATGTTGGATTTAGAGTTCCAAATTTATCTGTCTATATAGGAGAGAACAGAGGGAAACCTAAATATAAAAACTGCTACTATACACGAACGCGTCAACCTAGAAGAACAAAATTTGTTGAGCCAAGTGGGATTTGTGTACTGATCATTAAGAAAAAGTATCATCAAGATTTGGTGAAAAAATATTTGCTGGTATTTCGGAAACTAGTTAATTCTTAGAAGCTTGGCAACCCCTGTCGTTGAAATTGCTTTTCCACAGTCTGTGCCTAGGGCTACTTGAAGAGGAAACAAACCATAGAGACAAAACTGAGAACTCCTTTATATTGTCAAGTGTCCAAGAGCTACTACGAACCATGTTGGATTTAGAATTCCAAATTCATCTATCTTTATAGGAGAGAACAGAGGAAAAGCTAAATATAAAAACTGCTACTGTAGACGAACGCTTCAACCTAGAAGAACAAAATTTGTTGAGCCAAGTGGGATTTCTGTACTGATCATTACCACCAAGTATCATCAAGATAGGGTGAAAAAGTGTTTGCTCGTATTTCGGAAACTCGTTAATTCTTAGAAGCTTAGCAACCCCTCTCAATGAAAAGGCTTCTCCACAGTCTGTGCCTAGGACTACTTGAAGAGGAAACAAACCATAGAGACAAAACTGAGAACTCCTTTATTTTGTCAGGTTTCAAAGAATTAATACAATCCATATTGGATTTAGAGTTCCAAATTCATCTATCTATATAGGAGAGAACAGAGGGAAACCTAAATATAAAAACTGCTACTGTACATGAACGCTTCAACCTAGAAGAACAAAATTTGGTGAGCCAAGTGGGATTTGTGTACTGATAATTACCACCAAGTATCATCAAGATTGGGTGAAGAAGAGTTTGCTCGTATTTCGGAAACTCGTTAATTCTTAGAAGCTTGGAAACCCCTCACAATGAAAGTGCTTTTCCACAGTCTTTGCCTAGGGCTACTTGAAAAGGAAACAAACCATAGAGAAAAAACTGAGAACTCCATTATATTGTCAAGTTTCCAAGAGCTACTACGAACCATGTTGGATTTAGAGTTCCAAATTCATCTATCTATATAGGAGAGAACAGAGGGAAACCTGAATATAAAAACTGCTACTGTAGACGAACGCTTCAACCTAGAAGAAAAAAATTTGGTGAGCCAAGTGGGATTTGTGTACTGATCATTACCAACAAGTATCATCATGATTGGGTGAAAAAAATATTTGCTGGTATTTCGGAAACTCGTTATTTCTTAGAAGGTTTGCAACCCCTCTCAATGAAAGTGCTTTTCCACAGTCTGTGCCTAGGGCTAATTGAAGATGAAACAAACCATAGAGACAAAACTGAGAACTCCTTCATTTTGTCAAGTTTCAAAGAGCTAGTACGAAGCATGTTGGATTTAGAGTTCCAAATTCATCTATCTATATAGGAGACAACAGAGTGAAATCTACATATAAAAACTGCTACTGTACACGAACGCTTCAACCGAGAAGAACAAAATTTCGTGAGCCAAGTGGGATTTGTGTACTGATCATTACCACCACATATCATCAAGATTGGGTGAAAAAATATTTGCTGGTATTTCGGAACCTCGTTAATTCTTAGAAGCTTGGCAACCCCTCTCATTGAAATTCTTTTTCCACAGTCTGTGCCTAGGACTACTTGAAGAGGAAACAAACCATAGAGACAAAACTGAGAACTCCTTTATTTTGTCAAGTTTCAAAGAATTACTACAAACCATGTTGGATTTAGAGTTCCAAATTCATCTAATTATATAGGAGAGAGTAGATGGAAACTTCAATATAAAAACTTCTACAATAGACAAACGCTTCAACCTAGAAGAACAAAATTTGGTGAGCCAAGTGGGATTTGTGTACAGATCATTACCACCAAGTATCATCAAGATTGGGTGAAAAAGTGTTTGCTCATATTTGGGAAACTCGTTAATTCTTAGAAGGTTGGCAACCCCTCTAAATGAAAGTGCTTTTCCACAGTCTGTGCCAAGGGCTACTTGAAGATTAAACAAACCATAGAGACAAAACTGAGAACTCCTTTATTTTGTCAAGTTTCAAAGAGCTACTACTAAACATGTTGGATTTAGAGTTCCAAATTCATCTATCTATATAGGAGAAAACAGAAGGAAACCTAAATATAAAAACTGCTACTGTACACGAACGCTTCAACCTAGAAGAACAAAATTTCGTGAGCCAAGTGGGATTTGTGTACTGATCATTACCACCAAGTATCATCAAGATTGGGTGAAAAAATATTTGCTGGTATTTCGGAAACTCGTTAATTCTTAGAAGCTTGGCAACCCCACTCAATGAAATTGATTTTCCTCAGTCTGTGCCTAGGGCTACTTGAAGAGGAAACAAACCATAGAGACAAAACTGAGAACTCCTTTATTTTGTCAAGTTTCAAATAGCTACTAAAAACCATGTTGGATTTAGAGTTCCATATTCATCTATCTATATAGGAGAGAAGAGAGGGAAACCTAAATATAAAAACTGCTACTGTAGACGAACGCTTCAAACTGGAAGAACAAAATTTCGTGAGCCAAGTGGGATTTGTGGACTGATCATTACCAGCAAGTATCATCAAGATTGGGTGAAGAAATATTTGCTGGTATTTCGGAAACCGGTTAATTCTTAGAAGCTTTTCAACCCCTCTCAATGAAAGTGCTTTTCCACAGTCTGTGCTTAGGGGTACTTGAAGAGGAAACAAACCATAGAGACAAAACTCAGAACTTTTTTATTTTGTCAAGTTTCAAAGAGCTACTACAAACCATGTTTGATTTAGAGTTCCAAATTCATCTATCTATATAGGAGAGAGCAGAGGGAAACCTAAATATAAAAACTGCTACTGTAGACGAACGCTTCAACCTAGAAGAACAAAATTTGGTGAGCCAAGTGGGATTTGTGTACAGATCATTACCACCAAGTATCATCAAGATTGGGTGAAAAAGTGTTTGCTCATATTTCGGAAACTCGTTAATTCTTAGAAGCTTGGCAACCCCTCTCAATGAAAGTGCTTTTCAACATTCTGTGCCAAGGGCTACTTGATGAGGAGACAAACCATAGAGAGAAAACGGAGAACTCCTTTATTTTGTCAATTTTCAAAGAGCTACTACAAACCATGTTGGATTTGGAGTTCCAAATTCATCTATCTATATAGGAGAGAACAGAGGGAAACCTAAATATAAAAACTGCTACTGTAGACGAACGCTTCAACCTAGAAGAACAAAATTTGGTGAGCCAAGTGGGATTTGTGTACTGATCATTACCCCCAAGAATCATCAAGATTGGGTGGAAAAATATTTGCTGGTATTTCGGAAACTCGTTAATTTTTAGAAGCTTGGCAACCCCTCTCAATGAAAGTGCTTTTCTACAGTATGTGCCTAGGGGTACTTGAAGAGGAAACAAACCATAGAGACAAAACTGAGAACTTCTTTATTTTGTCAAGTTTCAAAGACCTTCTACGAACCATGTTTGATTTAGAGGTCCAAATTAATCTATCTACATAGGAGTGAGCAGAGGAAAACATAAATATAAAAACTGCTACTGTAGACGAACGCTTCAACCTAGAAGAACAAAATTTGGTGAGCCAAGTGGGATTTGTGTACTGATCATTACAACCAAGTATCATCATGATTGGGTGAAAAAGTGTTTGCTCATATTTCGGAAACTCGTTATTTCTTAGAAGCTTGGCAACCCCTCTCAATGTAAGTGCTTTTCCACAGTCTGTGCCTAGGGCTACTTGATGAGGAGACAAACCATAGAGAAAAAACGGAGAACTCCTTTATTTTGTCAAGTTTCAAAGAGCTACTACAAACCTTGTTGGATTTAGAGTTCCAAATTCATCTATATATAAGAGAGAGCAGAGGGAAACCTCAATATAAAAACTGCTACTGTAGACGAACGCTTCAACCTAGAAGAACAAAATTTGTGAGCCAAGTGGGATTTGTGTACTGATCATTACCACCATGTATCATCAAGATTGGGTGAAAAAATATTTGCTGGTATTTCGGAAACTCGTTAATTCTTAGAAGCTTGGCAACCCCTCTCAATGAAAGTGCTTTTCCCCAGTCTGTGCTTAGGGCTACTTGAAGAGGATACAAACTATACAGAGAAAACTGAGAACTCCTTTACTTTGTCAAGTTTCAAAGAGCTACTACAAACCATGCTGGATTTAGAGTTCCAAATTAATCTATCTATTTAGGAGTGATAGAGGGAAACCTAAATATAAAAACTGCTTCTGTAGACGAACGCTTCAACCTAGAAGAACAAAATTTGGTGAGCCAAGTGGGATTTGTGTACTGATCATTACCACCAAGTATCATCAAGATTGGGTGAAAAAATATTTGCTGGTATTTCGGAAACTCGTTAATTCTTAGAAGCATGGCAACCCCTCTCAATGAAAGTGCTTTTCCACAGTCTGTGCCTAGGGCTACTTGAAATGGAAATAAACTATAGAGACAAAACTGAGAACTCCTTTATATTGTCAAGTTTCCAAGAGCTACTACTAACCATTTTGGATTTAGAGTTCCAAATTCATCTATGTATATAGGAGAGAACAGAAGGAAACCTAAATATATAAACTGCTACTGTACACGAACGCTTCAACCTAGAAGAACAAAATTTCGTGAGCCAAGTGGGATTTGTGTACTGATCATTACCACCAAGTATCATCAAGATTGGATGAAAAAATATTTGCTGGTATTTCGGAAACTAGTTAATTCTTAGAAGATTGGCAACCCCTCTCAATGAAATTGCTTTTCCTCAGTCTGTGCCTAGGGCTACTTGAAGAGGAAACAACCCATAGAGACAAAACTGAGAACTCCTTTATTTTGTCAAGTTTCAAAGAGCTACTATGAACCATGTTGGATTTAGAGTTCCAAATTCATCTATCTAAATAGGAGAGAACAGAGGGAAACCAAAATATTAAAACTGATACAGTAGACAAACGCTTCAACCTAGAAGAACAAAATTTGGTGAGCCAAGTGGGATTTGTGTACTGATCATTACCACCAAGTATCATCAAGATTGGGTGAATATATATTTGCTTGTATTTCAGAAACTCGTTAATTCTTAGAAGCTTGGCAACCCCTCTCAATGAAATTGCTTTTCCACAGTCTGTGCCTAGGGCTACTTGAAGAGGAAACAAACCAAAGAGACAAAACTGAGAACTTCTTTATTTTGTCAAGTTTCAAAGACCTTCTACGAACCATGTTGGATTTAGAGTTCCAAATTCATCTATCTATATAGGAGAGAACAGAAGGAAACCTAAATATATAAACTGCTACTGTACACGAACGCTTCAACCTAGAAGAACAAAATTTCGTGAGCCAAGTGGGATTTGTGTACTGATCATTACCACCAAGTATCGTCAAGTTTGGGTGAAAAAGTGTTTGCTCATATTTCAGAAACTCGTTAATTCTTAGAAGCTTTGCAACCCCTCTCAATGAAAGTGCTTTTCCACAGTCTGTGCCTAGGGCTACTTGATGAGGAGACAAACCATAGAGAAAAAACGGAGAACACCTTTATTTTGTCAAGTTTCAAAGAGCTACTACAAACCATGTTGGATTTAGAGTTCCAAATTCCTCTATCTATATAGGAGAGAGCAGAGGGAAACCTCAATATAAAAACTGCTACTGTAGACGAACGCTTCAACCTAGAAGAACAAAATTTGTGAGCCAAGTGGGATTTGTGTACTGATCATAACCATCAAGTATCATCAAGAATGGGTGAAAAAATATTTGCTGGTATTTCGGAAACTCGTTAATTTTTAGAAGATTGGCAACCCCTCTCAATGAAAGTGCTTTTCCCCAGTCTGTGCTTAGGGCTACTTGAAGAGTAAACAAACTATACAGAGAAAACTGAGAACTCCTTTACTTTGTCAAGTTTCAAAGAGCTACAACAAACCATGTTGTATTTAGAGTTCCAAATTCATCTATCTATATAGGAGCGATAGAGGGAAACCTAAATATAAAAACTGCTACTGTAGACGAACGCTTCAACCTAGAAGAACAAAATTTGGTGAGCCAAGTGGGATTTGTGTACTGATCATTACCACCAAGAATCATCAAGATTGGGTGGAAAAATATTTGCTGGTATTTCGGAAACTCGTTAATTTTTAGAAGCTTGGCAACCCCTCTCAATGAAAGTGCTTTTCTACAGTATGTGCCTAGGGCTACTTGAAGAGGAAACAAACCATAGAGACAAAACTGAGAGCTCCTTTATTTTGTCAAGTTTCAAAGAATTACTACAAACCTTGTTGGATTTAGAGTTCCAAATTCATCTATATATATGAGAGAGCAGAGGGAAACCTCAATATAAAAACTGCTACTTAGACGAACGCTCAACCTAGAAGAACAAAATTTCGTGATCCAAGTGGGATTTGTGTACTGATCATTACCACCAAGTATCATCAAGATTGGGTGAAAAAATATTTGCTGGTATTTCGGAAACTCGTTAATTTTTAGAAGCTTGGCAACCCGTCTCAATGAAATTGCTTTTCCTCAGTCTGTGTCTAGGGCTACTTGAAGAGGAAACAAACCATAGAGACAAAACTGAGAACTCCTTTATTTTGTCAAGTTTCAAAGAGCTACTACGAACCATGTTGGATTTAGAGTTCCAAATTCATCTATCTATATAGGAGAGAACAGAGGGAAACCAAAATATTAAAACTGATACTGTAGACCAACGCTTCAAACTACAGGAACAAAATTTGGTGAGCCAAGTGGGATTTGTGTACTGATCATTACCACCAAGTATCATCAAGATTGGGTGAATATATAATTGCTTGTATTTCAGAAACTCGTTAATTCTTAGAAGCTTGGCAACCCTCTCAATGAAATTGCTTTTCCGCAGTCTGTGCCTAGGGCTACTTGAAGAGGAAACAAACCATAGAGACAAAGCTGAGAACTTCTTTATTTTGTCAAGTTTCAAAGACCTTCCACGAACCATGTTGGATTTAGAGGTCCAAATTCATCTATATATATAGGAGTGAGCAGAGGGAAACCTAAATATAAAAACTGCTACTGTAGACGAACGCTTCAACCTAGAAGAACAAAATTTGGTGAGCCAATGGGATTTGTGTACTGATCATTACCACCAAGTATCATCAAGATTGGGTGAAAAAGTGTTTGCTCATATTTCGGAAACTCCTTAATTCTTAGAAGCTTGGCAACCCCTCTCAATGAAAGTGCTTTTCCACAGTCTGTGCCTAGGGCTACTTGATGAGGAGACAAACCATAGAGAAAAAACGGAGAACTCCTACATTTTGTCAAGTTTCAAAGAGCTACTACAAACCATGTTGGATTTAGAGTTCCAAATTCATCTATCTATATAGGAGAGAGCAGAGGGAAACCTCAATATAAAAACTGCTACTGTAGACGAACGCTTCAACCTAGAAGAACAAAATTTGTGAGCCAAGTGGGATTTGTGTACTGATCATTACCACCAAGTATCATCAAGATTGGGTGAAAAAATATTTGCTGGTATTTCGGAAACTCGTTAATTCTTAGAAGATTGGCAACCCCTCTCAATGAAATTGTTTTCCTCAGTGTGTGCCTAGGGCTACTTGAAGAGGAAACAAACCATAGAGACAAAACTGAGAACTCCTTTATTTTGTCAAGTTTCAAAGAGCTACTACGAACCATGTTGGATTTAGAGTTCCAAATTCATCTATCTAAATAGGAGAGAACAGAGGGAAACCAAAATATTAAAACTGATACTGTAGACAAACGCTTATACCTAGAAGAACAAAATTTGGTGAGCCAAGTGGGATTTGTGTACTGATCATTACCACCAAGTATCATCAAGATTGGGTGAATATACAATTGCTTGTATTTCAGAAACTCGTTAATTCTTAGAAGCTTGGCAACCCCTCTCAATGAAATTGCTTTTCCACAGTCTGTGCCTAGGGCTACATGAAGAGGAAACAAACCATAGAGACAAAACTGAGAACTTCTTTATTTTGTCAAGTTTCAAAGACCTTCTACGAACCATGTTGGATTTAGAGTTCCAAATTCATCTATCTATGTAGGAGTGAGCAGAGGGAAACCTAAATATAAAAACTGCTACTGTAGACGAACGCTTCAACCTAGAAGAACAAAATTTGGTTAGCCAAGTGGGATTTGTGTACTGATCATTACCACCAAGTATCATCAAGATTGGGTGAAAAAATATTTGCTGGTATTTCGGAAACTCGTTAATTCTTAGAAGCATGGCAACCCCTCTCAATGAAAGTGCTTTTCCACAGTCTGTGCCTAGGGCTACTTGAATAGGAAACAAACAATAGAGACAAAACTGAGAACTCCTGTATATTGTCAAGTTTCCAAGAGCTACTACAAACCATGTTGGATTTAGAGTTCCAAATTCATCTATCTATATAGGAGAGAACAGAGTGAAACCTAAATATAAAAACTGCTACTGTAGACGAACGCTTCAACCTAGAAGAAGAAAATTTGGTGAGCCAAGTGGGATTTGTGTACTGATCATTACCACCAAGAATCATCAAGATTGGGTGGAAAAATATTTGCTGCTTTTCGGAAACTCGTTAATTTTTAGAAGCTTGGCAACCCCTCTCAATGAAAGTGCTTTTCTACAGTCTGTGCCTAGGGCTACTTGAAGAGGAAACAAACCATAGAGACAAAACTGAGAACTCCTTTATTTTGTCATGTTTCAAAAAGCTAGTACAAACCATGTTGGATTTAGAGTTCCAAATTCATCTATCTATATAGGAGAGAACATAGGGAAACCAAAATATTAAAGCTGATACTGTAGACAAACGCTTCAAACTAGAAGAACAAAATTTGGTAAGCCAAGTGGGATTTGTGTACTGATCATTACCACCAAGTTTCATCAAGATTGGGTGAATATATAATTGCTTGTATTTCAGAAACTCGTTAATTCTTAGAAGCTTGGCAACGCTCTCAATGAAATTGCTTTTCCACAGTCTGTGCCTAGGGCTACTTGAAGAGGAAACAAACCATAGAGACAAAACTGAGAACTTCTTTATTTTGTCAAGTTTCAAAGACCTTCTACGAACCATGTTGGAGTTAGAGGTCCAAATTCATCTATCTATATAGGAGAGAGCAGAGGGAAACCTCAATATAAAAACTGCTACTGTAGACGAACGCTTCAACCTAGAAGAACAAAATTTGGTGAGCCAAGTGGGATTTGTGTACTGATCATTACCACCAAGTATCTTCAAGATTGTTTGAAAAAGTGTTTGCTCATATTTCGGAAACTCGTTAATTCTTAGAAGCTTGGCAACCCCTCTCAATGAAAGTGCTTTTCCCCAGTCTGTGCTTAGGGCTACTTGAAGAGTAAACAAACTATACAGAGAAAACTGAGAACTCCTTTACTTTGTCAAGTTTCAAAGAGCTACTACAAACCATGTTGTATTTAGAGTTCCAAATTCATCTATCTATATAGGAGCGATAGAGGGAAACCTAAATATAAAAACTGCTACTGTAGACGAACGCTTCAACCTAGAAGAACAAAATTTGGTGAGCCAAGTGGGATTTGTGTACTGATCATTACCACCAAGAATCATCAAGATTGGGTGGAAAAATATTTGCTGGTATTTCGGAAACTCGTTAATTTTTAGAAGCTTGGCAACCCCTCTCAATGAAAGTGCTTTTCTACAGTATGTGCCTAGGGCTACTTGAAGAGGAAACAAACCATAGAGACAAAACTGAGAACTTCTTTATTTTGTCAAGTTTCAAAGACCTTCTACGAACCATGTTTGATTTAGAGGTCCAAATTAATCTATCTACATAGGAGTGAGCAGAGGAAAACCTAAATATAAAAACTGCTACTGTAGACGAACGCTTCAACCTAGAACAACAAAATTTGGTGAGCCAAGTGGGATTTGTGTACTGATCATTACCACCAAGTATCATCATGATTGGGTGAAAAAGTGTTTGCTCATATTTCGGAAACTCGTTATTTCTTAGAAGCTTGGCAACCCCTCTCAATGAAAGTGCTTTTCCACAGTCTGTGCCTAGGGCTACTTGATGAGGAGACAAACCATAGAGAAAAAATGGAGAACTCCTTTATTTTGTCAAGTTTCAAAGAGCTACTACAAACCATGCTGGATTTAGAGTTCCAAATTAATCTATCTATTTAGGAGTGATAGAGGGAAACCTAAATATAAAAACTGCTTCTGTAGACGAACGCTTCAACCTAGAAGAACAAAATTTGGTGAGCCAAGTGGGATTTGTGTACTGATCATTACCACCAAGTACCATCAAGATTGGGTGAAAAAATATTTGCTGGTATTTCGGAAACTCGTTAATTCTTAGAAGCATGGCAACCCCTCTCAATGAAAGTGCTTTTCCACAGTCTGTGCCTAGGGCTACTTGAAAAGGAAACAAACTATAGACACAAAACTGAGAACTCCTTTATATTGTCAAGTTTCCAAGAGCTACTACTAACCATTTTGGATTTAGAGTTCCAAATTCATCTATCTATATAGGAGAGAACAGAAGGAAAACTAAATATATAAACTGCTACTGTACACGAACGCTTCAACCTAGAAGAACAAAATTTCGTGAGCCAAGTGGGATTTGTGTACTGATCATTACCACTAAGTATCATCAAGATTGGATGAAAAAATATTTGCTGGTATTTCGGAAACTCGTTAATTCTTAGAAGATTGGCAACCCCTCTCAATGAAATTGCTTTTCCTCAGTCTGTGCCTAGGGCTACTTGAAAAGGAAACAAACCATAGAGACAAAACTGAGAACTCTTTTATTTTGTCAACTTTCAAAGAGCTACTATGAACCATGTTGGATTTAGAGTTCCAAATTCATCTATCTAAATACGAGAGAACAGAGGGAAACCAAAATATTAAAACTGATACTGTAGACAAACGCTTCAACCTAGAAGAACAAAATTTGGTGAGCCAAGTGGGATTTGTGTACTGATCATTACCACCAAGTATCATCAAGATTGGGTGAATATATAATTGCTTGTATTTCAGAAACTCGTTAATTCTTAGAAGCTTGGCAACCCCTCTCAATGAAATTGCTTTTCCACAGTCTGTGCCTAGGGCTACTTGAAGAGGAAACAAACCATAGAGACAAAACTGAGAACTTCTTTATTTTGTCAAGTTTCAAAGACCTTCTACGAACCATGTTTGATTTTTAGGTCCAAATTCATCTATCTACATAGGAGTGAGTAGAGGGAAACCTATATATAAAAACTGCTACTGTAGACGAACGCTTCAACCTAGAAGAACAAAATTTGGTGAGCCAAGCGGGATTTGTGTACTGATCATTACCACCAAATATCATCATGATTGGGTGAAAAAGTGTTTGCTCATATTTCGGAAACTCGTTAATTCTTAGAAGCTTGACAACCCGTCTCAATGAAACTGCTGTTCCACAGTCTGTGCCTAGGGCTACTTGATGAGGAGACAAACCATAGAGAAAAACTGAGAACTCCTTTATTTTGTCAAGTTTCAAAGAGCTACTACAAACCGTGTTGGATTTAGAGTTCCAAATTCATCTATCTATATAGGAGAGAGCAGAGGGAAACCTCAATATAAAAACTGCTACTGTAGACGAACGCTTCAACCTAGAAGAAAAAATTTGGTGAGCCAAGTGCGATTTGTGTACTGATCATTACCACCAAGTATCATCAAGATTGGGTGAAAAAGTGTTTGCTCATATTTCGGAAACTCGTTAATTCTTAGAACCTTGGCAAACCCTCTCAATTAAAGTGCTTTTCCCCAGTCTGTGCTTAGGGCTACTTGAAGAGGAAACAAACTATACAGAGAAAACTGAGAACTCTTTACTTTGTCAAGTTTCAAAGAGCTACTACAAACCGTGTTGGATTTAGAGTTCCAAATTCATCTATCTATATAGGAGAGAGCAGAGGGAAACCTCAATATAAAAACTGCTACTGCAGACGAACGCTTCAACCTAGAAGAACAAAATTTGTTGAGTCAAGTGGGATTTGTGTGCTGATCATTACCTCCAAGTATCATCAAGATTGGGTGAAAAAATATTTGCTCGTATTTCGCAAACTCGTTAATTCTTAGAATCTTGGCAATCCCTCTCAATGAAAGTGCTTTTCTACAGTATGTGCCTAGGGCTACTTGAAGAGGAAACAAACCATAGAGTCACAACTGAGAACTCCTTTATTTTGTCAAGTTTCAAAGAGCTACTACAAACCATGTTGGATTTAGATTTCCAAATTCATCTATATATAAAGGAGCGATAGAGGGAAACCTAAATATAAAACTGCTACTGTAGACGAACGCTTCAACCTAGAAGAACAAAATTTGGTGAGCCAAGTGGGATTTGTGTTCTGATCATTACCACCAAGTATCATCAAGATTGGGTGAAAAAATATTTGCTGGTATTTCGGAAACTCGTTAATTCTTAGAAGCCTGGCAACCCCTCTCAATGAAAGTGCTTTTCCACAGTCTGTGCATAGGGCTACTTGAAAAGGAAACAAACTATAGAGACAAAACTGAGAACTCCTTTATATTGTCAAGTTTCAAAGAGCTACTACGAACCATGTTGGATTTAGAGTTAAAATTCATCTATCTATATAGGAGAGAACAGACGGAAACCTAAATATAAAAACTGCTACTGTAGACAACGCTTCAACCTAGAAGAACAAAATTTGTGAGCCAAGTGGGATTTGTGTACTGATTACTACCACCAAGTATCTTCAAGATTTGGTGAAAAAATATTTGCTGGTATTTCGGAAACTCGTTAATTCTTAGAAGGTTGGCAACCCCTCTCAATGAAAGTGCTTTTCCACAGTCTGTGCCTAGGGCTACTTGAAGAGGAAACAAACCATAGAGACAAAACTGAGAACTCCTTTATTTTGTCAAGATTCAAAGAGCTACTACGAACCATGTTGGATTTAGAGTTCCAAATTCATCTATCTATATAGGAGAGAGCAGAGGGAAACCTCAATATAAAAACTGCTACTGTAGATGAACGCTTCAACCTAGAAGAACAAAATTTGGTGAGCCAAGTGGGATTTGTGTGCTGATCAATACCTCTAAGTATCGTCAAGATTGGGTGAAAAAGTGTTTGCTCGTATTTCGGAAACTCGATAATTCTTAGAAGCTTGGCAACCCCTCTCAATGAAAGTGCTTTTCTACAGTATGTGCCTAGGGCTACTTGAAGAGGAAACAAACCATACAGAAAAAACTGAGAACTCCTTTATTTTGTCAAGTTTCAAAGAGCTACTACTAACCATTTTGGATTTAGAGTTCCAAATTCATCTATCTATATAGGAGAGAACAGAAGGAAACCTAAATATATAAACTGCTACTGTACACGAACGCTTCAACCTAGAAGAACAAAATTTCGTGAGCCAAGTGGGATTTGTGTACTGTTCATTACCACCAAGTATCATCAAGATCGGGTGAAAAAATATTTGCTCGTATTTCGGAAACTCGTTAATTCTTAGAAGGTTGGCAACCCCTCTCAATGAAAGTGCTTTTCCACAGTCTGTGCTTAGGGGTACTTGAAGAGGAAACAAACTATACAGAGAAAACTGAGAACTCCTTTATTTTGTCAAGTTTCAAAGAGCTACTACAAACCATGTTGGATTTAGAGTTCCAAATTCATCTATCTATATAGGAGAGAGCAGAGGGAAAACTCAATATAAAAACTGCTACTGCAGACGAACGCTTCAACCTAGAAGAACAAAATTTGTTGAGGCAAGTGGGATTTGTGTGCTGATCATTCCCTCCAAGTATCATCAAGATTGGGTGAAAAAATATTTGCTGGTATTTCGGAAACTCGTTAATTCTTTGAAGCTTGGCAACCCCTCTCAATGGAAGTGCTTTTCCACAGTCTGTGCTTAGGGCTACTAGAAGAGGAAACAAACCATAGAGTCACAACTGAGAACTCCTTTTTTTTGTCAAGTTTCAAAGAGCTACTACAAACCATGTTGGATTTAGAGTTCCAAATTCATCTATCTATAAAGGACCGATAGAGGGAAACCTAAACATAAAACTGCTACTGTAGACGAACGCTTCAACCTAGAAGAACAAAATTTGGTGAGCCAAGTGGGATTTGTGTACTGATCATTACCACCAAGTATCATCAAGATTGGGTGAAAAAATATTTGCAGGCATTTCGGAAACTCGTTAATTCTTAGAAGCCTGGCAACTCCTCTCAATGAAAGTGCTTTTCCACAGTCTGTGCCTAGGGCTACTTGAAAAGGAAACAAACTATAGGGACAAAACTGAGAACTCCTTTATATTGTCAAGTTTCCAAGAGCTACTACGAACCATGTTTGATTTAGAGTTCCAAATTCATCTATCTATTTAGGAGAGAACAGAGGGAAACCTAAATATAAAAACTGCTACTGTAGACAACGCTTCAACCTAGAAGAAAAAATTTGTGAGCCAAGTGGGATTTGTGTACTGATTATTACCAAAAAGTATCATCAAGATTTGGTGAAAAAATATTTGCTGGTATTTCGGAAACTCGTTAATTCTTAGAAGGTTGGCAACCCCTCTCAATGAAAGTGCTTTTCCACAGTCTGTGCCTAGGGCTACTTGAAGAGGAAACAAACCATAGAGACAAAATTGAGAACTCCTTTATTTTGTCAAGATTCAAAGAGCTACTACGAACCATGTTGGATTTAGAGTTCCAAATTCATCTATCTATATAGGAGAGAGCACAGGGAAACCTCAATATAAAAACTGCTACTCCAACGAACGCTTCAACCTAGAAGAACAAAATTTGGTGAGCCAAGTGGGATTTGTGTACTGATCATTACCACCAAGTATCATCAAGATTGGGTGAAAAAATATTTGCTGGTATTTCAGAAACTCGTTAATTCTTAGAAGCTTGGCAACCACTCTCAATGAAATTGGTTTTCCTCAGTCTGTGCCTAGGGCTACTTGAAGAGGAAACAAACCATAGAGACAAAACTGAGAACTCCTTTATTTTGTCATGTTTCAAAGAGTTACTACAAACCATGTTGGATTTAGAGTTCCAAATTCATCTATCTATATAGGAGAGAACAGAGGGAAACCAAAATATTAAAGCGGATACTGTAGACAAACGCTTCAACCTAGAAGAACAAAATTAGGTGAGCCAAGTGGGATTTGTGTACTGATCATTACCACCAAGTTTCATCAAGATTGGGTGAATATATAATTGCTTGTATTTCAGAAACTCGTTAATTCTTAGAAGCTTGGCAACACCTCTCAATGAAATTCCTTTTCCACAGTATGAGCCTAGGGCTACTTGAAGAGGAAACAAACCATAGAGACAAAACTGAGAACTTGTTTATTTAGTCAAGTTTCAAAGACCTTCTACGAACCATGTTGGATTTAGAGGTCCAAATTCATCTATCTATATAGGAGAGAGCAGTGGGTAACCTCAATATAAAAACTGCTACTGTAGATGAACGCTTCAACATAGAAGAACAAAATTTGTGTGCCAAGTGGGATTTGTGTACTGATCATAACCACCAAGTATCATCAAGATTGGGTGAAAAAATATTTTCTGGTATTTCGGAAACTCGTTAATTTTTAGAAGCTTGGCAACACCTCTCAATGAAAGTGCTTTTCTACAGTATGTGCCTAGGGCTACTTGAAGAGGAAACAAACCATACAGAAAAAACTGAGAACTCCTTTATTTTGTCAAGTTTCAAAGAGCTACTACTAACCATTTTGGATTTAGAGTTCCAAATTCATCTATCTATATAGGAGGGAAGAGAAGGAAACCTAAATATATAAACTGCTACTGTACACGAACGCTTCAACCTAGAATAACAAAATTTCGTGAGCCAAGTGGGATTTGTGTACTGTTCATTACCACCAAGTATCATCAAGATTGGGTGAAAAAATATTTGCTGGTATTTCGGAAACTCGTTAATTCTTAGAAGCTTGGCAACCCCTCTCAATGAAAGTGCTTTTCCACAGTCTGTGCTTAGGGCTACTTGAAGAGGAAACAAACTATACAGAGAAAACTGAGAACTCCTTTATTTTGTCAAGTTTCAAAGATCTACTACAAACCATGTTGGATTTAGAGTTCCAAATTCATCTATCTATATAGGAGAGAGCAGAGGGAAACCTCAATATAAAAACTGCTACTGCAGACGATCGCTTCAACCTAGAAGAACAAAATTTGGTGAGGCAAGTGGGATTTGTGTGCTGATCATTACCACCTAGAATCATCAAGATTGGGTGGAGAAATATTTGCTGGTATTTCGGAAACTCGTTAATTTTTAGAAGCTTGGCAACCCCTCTCAATGAAAGTCCTTTTCTACAGTATGTGCCTAGGGCTACTTGAAGAGGAAATAAACCATACAGAAAAAACTGAGAACTCCTTTATTTTGTCAAGTTTCAAAGAGCTACTACTAACCATTTTGGATTTAGAGTTCCAAATTCATCAAGCTATATAGGAGAGAACAGAAGGAAACCTAAATATAAAAACTGCTACTGTACACGAACGCTTCAACCTAGAAAAGAAAATTTCGTGAGCCAAGTGGGATTTGTGTACTGATCATTACCTCCAAGTATCATCAAGATTGGGTGAAAAATATTTGCTGGTATTTCGGAAACTCGTTAATTCTTAGAATCTTGGCAATCCCTCTCAATTAAAGTGCTTTTTTACAGTATGTGCCTACTGCTACTTGAAGAGGAAACAAACCATAGAGTAACAACTGAAAACTCTTTTATTTTGTCAAGTTTCAAAGAGCTACTACAAACCATGTTGGATTTAGAGTTCCAAATTTATCTATCTATATAGGAGCGATAGAGGGAAACCTAAACATAAAACTGCTAATGTAGACGATCGCCTCAACCTAGAAGAACAAAATTTGGTGAGCCAAGTTGGATTTGTGTACTGATCATTACCACCAAGTATCATCAAGATTGGGTGAAAAAATATTTGCAGTTATTTCGGAAACTCGTTAATTCTTAGAAGCCTGGCAACCCCTCTCAATGAAAGTGCTTTTCCACAGTCTGTGCCTAGGGCTACTTGAAAAGGAAACAAACTATAGAGACAAAACTGAGAACTCATTTATATTGTAAAGTTTCCAAGAGCTACTACGAACCATGTTGGATTTAGAGTTCCAAATCATCTATCTATATAGGAGAAATCAGAGGGAAATCTAAATATAAAAACTGCTACTGTAGACGAACGCTTCAACCTAGAAGAACAAAATTTTGTGAGCCAAGTGGGATTTGTGTAGTGATCATTACCAAAAAGTATCATCAAGATTGGGTGAAAAAATATTTGCTGGTATTTCGGAAACTAGTTAATTCTAAGAAGCTTGGCAACCCCTCTCAATGAAAGTGCTTTTCTACAGTATGTGCCTAGGGCTACTTGAAGAGGAAACAAACCATACAGAAAAAACTGAGAACTCCTTTATTTTGTAAAGTTTCAAAGAGCTACTACTAACCATGTTGGATTTAGAGTTCCAAATTCATCTATCTATATAGGAGAGAACAGAAGGGAACCCAAATATAAAAACTGCTACTGTACACGAACGCTTCAACCTAGAAGAACAAAATTTCGTGAGCCAAGTGGGATTTGTGTACTGATCATTACCACCAAGTATCATCAAGATTGGGTGAAAAAATATTTGCTGGTATTTCGGAAACTCGTTAATTCTTAGAAGCTTGGCAACCCCTCTCAATGAAAGTGCTTTTCCACAGTCTGTGCCTAGGGCTACTTGAAGAGGAAACAAACCATAGAGACAAAACTGAGAACTCCTTTATTTTGTCAAGTTTCAAAGAGCTACTACAAACCATGTTGGATTTAGTGTTCCAAATTCATCTATCTATATAGAAGAGAACAGAGGGAAAGCTAAATATAAAAACTGCTACTTAGACGAACGCTTCAACCTAGAAAAACAAAATTTCGTGAGTCAAGTGGGATTTGTGTACTGATCATTACCACCAAGTATCATCAAGATTGGGTGAAAAAATATTTGCTGGTATTTCGGAAACTCGTTAAATCTTAGAAGCTTGGCAACCCCTCTCAATGAAATTGCTTTTCCTCAGTCTGTCCCTAGGGCTACTTGAAGAGGAAACAAACCATAGAGACAAAACTGAGAACTCCTTTTTTTGTCATGTTTCAAAGAGCTACTAAGAACCATGTTGGATTTAGAGTTCCAAATTCAGCTATCTATATAGGAGAGAACAGAGGGAAACCAAAATATTAAAACTGATACTGTAGACGAACGCTTCAACCTAGAAGAACAAAATTTGGTGAGCCAAGTGGGAATTGTGTACTGATCATTACCACCAAGTATTACCAAGATTGGGTGAATTTATAATTGCTTGTATTTCAGAAACTCGTCAATTCTTGGAAGCTTGGCAACCCCTCTCAATGAAATTGCTTTTCCACAGTCTGTGCCTAGGGCTACTTGAAGAGGAAACAAACCATAGAGACGAAACTGACAACTACTTTATTTTGTCAAGTTTCAAGGAGCTACTACAAACCATGTTGGATAGAGTTCCAAATTCATCTATCTATATAGGAGAGAGCAGAGGGAAACCTAAATATAAAAACTGCTACTGTAGATGAACGCTTCAACCTAGAAGAACAAAATTTGGTGAGCCAAGTGGGATTTGTATACTGATCATTACCACCAAGTATCATCAAGATTGGTTGAAAAATATTTGCTGGTATTTTGGAAACTCGTTAATTCTTAGAAGCCTGGCAACCCCTCTCAATGAAAGTGCTTTTCACAGTCTGTGCCTAGGGCTACTTGAACAGAAAACAAACTATAGAGACAAAACTGAGAACTCCTTTATATTGTCAAGTTTCCAAGAGCTACTACGAACCTTGTTGGATTTAGACTTTCAAATTCATCTATCTATATAGGAGAGAACAGAGGGAAACCTAAATAAAAAAACTGCTACTGTAGACGAACGCTTCAACCTAGAAGAACAAAATTTGTGAGCCAAGTGGGATTTGTGTACTGATTATTACCACCAAGTATCATCAAGATTTGGTGAAAAAATATTTGCTGGAATTTCGGAAACTCGTTAATTCTTAGAAGGTTGGCAACCCCTCTCAATGAAAGTGATTTTCTACAGTATGTGCCTAGGGCTACTTGAAGAGGAAACAAACCATAGAGTCACAACTGAGAACTCCTTTATTTTGTAAAGATTCAAAGAGCTACTACAAACCATGTTGGATTTAGAGTTCCAAATTCATCTATCTATATAGGAGTGATAGAGGGAAACCTAAACATAAAACTGCTACTGTAGACGAACGCTTCCACCTAGAAGAACAAGATTTGTGAGCCAAGTGGGATTTGTGTACTGATTATTACCACCAAGTACCATCACGATTTGGTGAAGAAATATTTGCTGGTATTTCGGAAACTCGTTAATTCTTAGAAGGTTATCAACCCCTCTCAATGAAAGTGCTTTTCCACAGTCTGTGCCTAGGGCTACTTGAAGAGGAAACAAATCATAGAGACAAAACTGAGAACTCCTTTATTTTGTCAAGTTTCAAAGAGCTACTTCTAACCATGTTGGATTTAGAGTTCCAAATTCATCTATCTATATAGGAGAGAACAGAAGGCAACCTAAATATAAAAACTGCTACTGTAGACGAACTCTTCAACCTAGAAGAACAAAATTTGGTGAGCCAAGTGGGATTTGTGTGCTGATCATTACCACCAAGTATCATCAAGATTGGGTGAAAAAATATTTGCTGGAATATCGGAAACTCGTTAATTTTTAGAAGCCTGGCAGCCCCTCTCGATGAAAGTGCTTTTACACAGTCTGTGCATAGGGCTACTTGAAAACGAAACAAACTATAGAGACAAAACTGAGAACTCCTTTATATTGTCAAGTTTCCAAGAGCTACTACGAACCATGTTGGATTTAGAGTTCCAAATTCATCTATCTATATAGGAGCGATAGAGGGAAACCTAAATATAAAAACTGATACTGTAGACGAACGCTTCAAACTAGAAGAACAAAATTTGGTGAGCCAAATGGGATTTGTGTACTGATCATTACCACCAAGGCTCATCAAGATTGGGTGAAAAAGTGTTTGCTCATATTTCGGAAACTCGTTAATTCTTAGAAGCTTGGCAACCCCTCTCAATGAAAGTGCTTTTCCACAGTCTGTGCCTAGGGCTACTTGATGAGGAAACAAACCATAGAGAAAAAACGGAGAACTACTTTATTTTGTCAAGTTTCAAAGAGCTACTACAAACCATGTTGGATTTAGAGTTCCAAATTCATCTATCTATATAGGAGAGACCAGAGGGAAACCTAAATATAAAAACTGCTACTGTAGACGAACGCTTCAACCTAGAATAACAAAATTTGGTGAGCCAAGTAGGATTTGTGTGCTGATCATTACCACCAAGTATCATCAAGATTGGGTGAAAAAGTATTGGCTGGTATTTCGGAAACTCGTTAATTTTTAGAAGCTCGGAAACCCCTCTCAATGAAAGTGCTTTTCTACAGTATGTGCCTAGGGCTACTTGAAAAGGAAACAAACCATAGAGACAAAACTGAGAACTCTTTTATTTTGTCAAGTTTCAAAGAGCTACTACTAACCATGTTGGATTTAGAGTTCCAAATTCATCTATCTATATAGGAGAGAACAGAAGGAAACCTAAATATAAAAACTGCTACTGTACACGAACGCTTCAACCTAGAAGAACAAAATTTCGTGAGCCAAGTGGGATTTGTGTACTGATCATTACCACCAAGTATCATCAAGATTGGGTGAAAAAATATTTGCTGGTATTTCGGAAACTCGTTAATTCTTAGAAGCCTGGAAACCCCTCTCAATGAAAGGGTTTTCCACAGTCTGTGCCAAGGTCTACTTGAAGAGGAAACAAACCATAGAGACAAAACGGAGAACTCCTTTATTTTCTCAAGTTTTAACGAGCTACTACAAACCATGTTGAATTTAGAGTTCCAAATTCATCTATCTATATAGGACAGAACAGACAGAAAAGCTAAATATAAAAACTGCTACTTAGACGAACGCTTCAAACTAGAAGAACAAAATTTCGTGAGCCAAGTGGGATTTGTGTACTGATCATTACCACCAAGTATCATCAAGATTGGGTGAAAAAATATTTGCTGGTATTTCAGAAACTCCTTAAATCTTAGAAGCTTAGCAACCCCTCTCAATGAAATTGCTTTTCCTCAGTCTGTGCCTAGGGCTACTTAAAGAGGCAACAAACCATAGAGACAAAACTGAGAAATCCTTTATTTTGTCATGTTTCAAAGAGCTACTACGAACCATGTTGGATTTAGAGTTCCAAATTCATCTATCTATATAGGAGAGAACAGAGGGAAACCAAAATATTAAAACTGATACTGTAGACGAACGCTTCAACCTAGAAGAATAAAATTTGGTGAGCCAAGTGGGATTTGTGTACTGATCACACCACCAAGTATTATCAAGATTGGGTGAATTTATAATTGCTTGTATTTCAGAAACTCGTTAATTCTTAGAAGCTTGGCAACCCCTCTCAATGAAATTGCTTTTCCACAATCTGTGCCTAGGGCTACTTGAAGAGGAAACATACCATAGAGACAAAACTGAGAACTACTTTATTTTGTCAAGTTTCAAAGACCTTCTAAGAACCATGTTGGATTTAGAGTTCCAAATTCATCTATCTATATAGGAGTGAGCAGAGGGAAACCTAAATATAAAAACTGCTACTGTAGACGAACGCTTCACCCTAGAAGAACAAAATTTGGTGAGCCAAGTGGGATTTGTGTACTGATCATTACCACCAAGTATCATCAAGATTGGGTGAAAAAGTGTTTGCTCATATTTCGGAAACTCGTTAATTCTTAGAAGCTTGGCAACCCCTCTCAATAAAAGTGCTTTTCCACAGTCTGTGCCTAGGGCTACTTGATGAGGAAAAAAACCATAGAGAAAAAACGGAGAACTCCTTTATTTTGTCAAGTTTCAACGAGCTACTATGAACCATGATGGATTTAGAGTTCCAAATTCATCAATCTATAAAGGAGAGAACAGAAGGAAACCTAAATATAAAAACTGATACTGTAGACGAACGCTTCAACCTAGAAGAACAAAATTTGGTGAGCCAAGTGGGATTTGTGTACTGATCATTACCACCAAGTATCATCAAGATTGGGTGAAAAAATATTTGCTGGAATATCGGAAACTCGTTAATTTTTAGAAGCCTGGCAGCTCCTCTCGATGAGAGTGCTTTTACACAGTCTGTGCCTAGGGCTACTTGAAAAGGAAACAAACTATAGAGACAAAACTGAGAACTAATTTATATTGTCATGTTTCCAAGAGCTACTACGAACCATGTTGGATTTAGAGTTCCAAATTCATCTATCTATATAGGAGAGAAACAGAAGGAAACCTAAATATAAATACTGCTACTGTACACGAACGCTTCAACCTAGAAGAACAAAATTTGGTGAGCCAAGTGGGATTTGTGTCCTGATCATTACCACCAAGTATCATCAAGATTGGGTGAAAAAATATTTGCTGGTATTTCGGAAACTCGTTAATTCTTAGAAGCTTGGCAACCCCTCTCAATGAAAGTGCTTTTCCACAGTCTGTGCTTAGGGCTACTTGAAGATGAAACAAACTATACAGAGAAAATTGAGAACTCCTTTATTTTGTCAAGTTACAAGGAGCTACTACAAACCATGTTGGATTTAGAGTTCCAAATTCATCTATCTATATAGGAGAGAGCAGAGGGAAACCTAAATATAAAAACTGCTACTGTAGACGAACGCTTCAACCTAGAAGAACAAAATTTGGTGAGCCAAGTCGGATTTGTGTGCTGATCATTACCACCAAGTATCATCAAGATTGGGTGAAAAAAATATTTGCTGGTATTTCGGAAACTCGTTAATTCTTAGAAGACTGGCAACCCCTCTCAATGAAAGTGCTTTTCCACAGTCTGTGCCTAGAGCTACTTGAATAGGAAACAAGCTATAGAGACAAAACTGAGAACTCCTTTATATTGTAAAGTTTCCAAGAGCTACTACGAACCATGTTGGATTAGAGTTCCAAATTCATCTATCTATATTGGAGAGAACAGAGGGAAACCTAAATATAAAAACTGCTACTTAGACGAACGCTTCAAACTAGAAGAACATAATTTCGTGAGCCAAGTGGGATTTGTGTACTGATCATTACCACCAAGTATCATCAAGATTGGGTGAAAAATATTTGCTGGTATTTCGGAAAATCGTAATAAGTTTGTAAGCTTGGCAACCCCTTTCAATAAAAGTTCTTTCAACAGTTTTTGCTTAGGGCTACTGGAAGAGGAAACAAACCATAGAGAAAAATCTGAGAACTCTTTTTTGTCAAGTTTCAAAGAGCTACTACGAACCATGTTGGATTTAGAGTTCCAAATTCATCTATCTATATAGGAGAGAACAGAGGGAAACCTAAATATAAAAACTGATACTGTAAACGAACGCTTCAAACAAGAAGAACAAAATTTTGTGAGCCAAGTGGGATTTGTGTACTGATCATTACCACCAAGTATTATCAAGATTGGGTGAAAAAATATTTGCTGGTATTTTGGAAAATCGTTAATTCTTAGAAGCTTGGCAACCACTCTCAATGAAATTGCTTTTCCACAGTCTCTGCCTAGGGCTACTTGAAGAGGAAACAAACCACAGAGACAAAACTGCGAACTCCTTTATTTTTTCAAGTTTCAAAGAGCTACTACAAACCATGTTGGATTTAGAGTTCCAAATTCATCTATCTATATAGGAGAGAACAGAGAGATACCTAAATATAAAACTGCTTCTGTAGACGAACGATTCATCCTAGAAGAACAAAATTTGGTGAGCCAAATGGGAATTGTGTACTGATCATTTCCACCAAGTATCATCAAGATTGGGTGAAAAAATATGTGCTGGTATTCGGAAACTCGTTAATTCTTACAAGCTTGGCAACCCCTCTCAATGAAAGTGCTTTTCCACAGTCTTTGCTTAGGGCTACTTAAAGAGGAAACACATCATAGAGACAAAACTGAGAACTCCTTTATTTTGTCAAGTTTCAAAGACCTACTACAATCCATGTTGGATTTAGAGTTCCAAATCATCTATTTATATAGGAGAGAACAGAGGGAAAACTAAATATAAAAACTGCTACTGTAGACAAACGCTTCAAACTAGAAGAACAAAATTTGGTGAGCCAAGTGGGATTTGTGTACTGATCATTACCACCAAGTATCATCAAGATTGGGTGAAAAAATATTTGCTGGTATTTTGGAAACTCGTTAATTCTTAGAAGCTTCGCAACCCCTCTCAATGAAAGTGCTTTCCACAGACTGTGCTTAGGGCTACTTGAAGAGGAAACAAACCATTGAACAAAACTGAGAACTCCTTTATTTTGTCCAGTTTCATAGAGCTACTGCAAACCATGTTGGATTTAGAGTTCCAAATTCATCTATCTATATAGGAGAGAGCAGAGAAAAACCTCAATATAAAACTGCTACTGTAGACGAACGCTTCAACGTAGAAGAACAAAATTTGGTGAGCCCAGTGGGATTTGTGTACTGATCCTTACCACCAGGTATCATCAAGATTGGGTGAAAAAATATTTGCTGGTATTTCGGAAACTCGTTAATTCTTAGAAGCTTGGCAACCTCTCTCACTGAAAGTGCTTTTCCACTGTCTCTGCGTAGGGCTACTTTAAGAGGAAACAAACCACAGAGACAAAACTGAGAACTCCTTTATTTTGTCAAGTTTCAAAGAGCTACTACAAACCATGTTGGTTTTAGAGTTACAAATTCATCTATCTATATAAGAGAGAACAGAGGGAAAACTAAAT
Source organism: Callospermophilus lateralis (assembly GCF_048772815.1). Classification (NCBI taxonomy): domain Eukaryota; kingdom Metazoa; phylum Chordata; class Mammalia; order Rodentia; family Sciuridae; genus Callospermophilus; species Callospermophilus lateralis. The sequence continues at coordinate 41,557 of NW_027513365.1, read as the reverse complement.
ATAAAAACTGGTACTGTAGACGAACGCTTAAACCTAGAAGAACAAAATTTGGTGAGCCAAGTGGGATTTGTGTATTGATCATTACCACCAAGTATCATCACGATTGGGTGAAAAAAATAATTGCTGGTATTTCGGAAATTCGTTAATTCTTAGAAGCTTGGCAACCCCTCTCGATGAAAGGGCTTTTCCACCGTCTGTGCCTAGGGCTACCTAAAGAGGAAACAAACCATAGAGACAAAACTGAGAACTCCTTTATTTTGTCAAGTTTCAAAGAGCTACTAGGAACCATGTTGGATTTAGAGTTCCAAATTCATCTATCTATATAGGAGAGAGCAGAGAAAAACCTCAATATAAAAACTGCTACTGTAGACGAACGCTTCAACGTAGAAGAACAAAATTTGGTGAGCCCATTGGGATTTGTGTACTGATCCTGACCACCAAGTATCATCAAGATTGGGTGAAAAAATATTTGCTGGTATTTCGAAAACTCGTTAATTCTTAGAAGCTTGGCAACCCCTCTCACTGAAAGTGCTTCTCCACAGTCTCTGCCTAGGGATACTTTAAGAGGAAACAAACCACAGAGACAAAACTGAGAACTCCTTTATTTTGTCCAGTTTCATAGAGCTACTGCAAACCATGTTGGATTTAGAGTTCCAAATTCATCTATCTATATAGGAGAGAACAGAGTGAAACCTAAATATTAACTGCTACTCTAGACGAACGCTTCAACCTAGAAGAACAAAAATTTGGTGAGCCAAATGGGATTTGTGTACTGATCATTACCACCAAGTATCATCAAGATTGGGTGAAAAAATATTTGCAGGAATATCGGAAACTCGATAATTCTTAGAAGCTTGGCAGCCCCTCTCGATGAAAGTGCTTTTCCACAGTCTGTGCCTAGGGCTTTTGAAAAGGAAACAAACCATAGAGACAAAACTGAGAACACCTTTATTTTGTCAAGTTTCCAAGAGCTACTACGAATCATGTTGGATTAGAGTTCCAAATTCATCTATCTATATAGGAGAGAACAGAGGGAAAACTAAATATAAAAACTGCTACTGTAGACGAACGCTTCAACCTAGAAGAACAAAATTTGGTGAGACAAGTGGGATTTTTGTACTGATCATTACCACCAAGTATCATCACGATTGGGTGAAAAAAATAATTGCTGGTATTTCGGAAATTCGTTAATTCTTAGAAGCTTGGCAACCCCTCTCGATGAAAGTGCTTTTCCACAGTCTTTGCCTAGGGCTACTTAAAGAGGAAACAAACCATAGAGACAAAACTGAGAACTCCTTTATTTTGTCAAGTTTCAAAGAGCTACTACGAACCATGTTGGATTTAGAGTTCCAAATTCATCTATCTATATAGGAGAGAACAGAGGGAAAACTAAATATAAAAACTGCTACTGTAGACGAACGCTTCAAACTAGAAGAACAAAATTTGGTGAGACAAGTGGGATTTGTGTACTGATCATTACCACCAAGTATCATCAAGATTGGGTGAAAAAATATTTGCTGGTATTTCGGAAACTCGTTAATTCTTAGAAGCTTCGCAACCACTCTCAATGAAAGTGCTTTCTACAGACTGTGCTTAGGGCTACTTGAAAAGGAAACAAACCATAGAACAAAACTGAGAACTCCTTTATTTTGTCCAGTTTCATAGAGCTACTGCAAACCATGTTGGATTTAGAGTTCCAAATTCATCTATCTATATAGGAGAGAACAGAGTGAAACCTAAATATTAACTGCTACTCTAGACGAACGCTTCAACCTAGAAGAACAAAATTTGGTGAGCCAAATGGGATTTGTGTACTGATCATTACCACCAAGTATCATCAAGATTGGGTGAAAAAATATTTGCTGGAATATCGGAAACTCGATAATTCTTAGAAGCTTGGCAGCCCCTCTCGATGAAAGTGCTTTTCCACAGTCTGTGCCTAGGGCTTTTGAAAAGGAAACAAACCATAGAGACAAAACTGAGAACACCTTTATTTTGTCAAGTTTCCAAGAGCTACTACGAATCATGTTGGATTAGAGTTCCAAATTCATCTATCTATATAGGAGAGAACAGAGGGAAAACTAAATATAAAAACTGCTACTGTAGACGAACGCTTCAACCTAGAAGAACAAAATTTGGTGAGACAAGTGGGATTTGTGTACTGATCATTACCACCAAGTATCATCACGATTGGGTGAAAAAAATAATGGCTGGTATTTCGGAAATTCGTTAATTCTTAGAAGCTTGGCAACCCCTCTCGATGAAAGTGCTTTTCCACAGTCTTTGCCTAGGGCTACTTAAAGAGGAAACAAACCATAGAGACAAAACTGAGAACTCCTTTATTTTGTCAAGTTTCAAAGAGCTACTACGAACCATGTTGGATTTAGAGTTCCAAATTCATCTATCTATATAGGAGAGAACAGAGTGAAACCTAAATATTAAAACTGCTACTGAAGACGCATGCTTCAACCTAGAAGAACAAAATTTGGTGAGCCAAGTGGGATTTGTGTACTGATCATTACCCCCAAGTATCATCAAGATTGGGTGAAAAAATATTTGCTGGAATATCAGAAACTCGATAATTCTTAGAAGCTTGGCAGCCCCTCTCGATGAAAGTGATTTTCCACAGTCTGTGCCTAGGGCTACTTGAAAAGGAAACAAACCGTAGACACAAAACTGAGAACACCTTTATTTTGTCATGTTTCCAAGAGCTACTACGAATCATGTTGGATTTAGAGTTCCAAATTCATCTATCTATATAGTAGGAGAGAACAAAGGGAAACCTAAATATAAAAACTGCTACTGTAGACGAACGCTTCAACCTAGAAGAACAAAATTTGTTGAGACAAGTGGGATTTGTGTACTGATCATTACCACCAAGTATTATCAAGATTGGGTGAAAAAATATTTGCTGGTATTATGGAAACTCGTTAATTCTTAGAAGCTTGGCAACCCCTCTCGATGAAAGTGCTTTTCAGCAGTCTGTGCTTAGGGCTACTTGAAGAGGAAACAAACCATAGAGACAAAACTGAGAACTCCTTTATTTTGTCAAGTTTCAAAGAGCTACTACAAACCATGTTGGATTTAGAGTTCCATATTCATCTATCTATATAGGAGAGAACAGAGGGGAACCTAAATTCAAAAACTGCTACTGTAGAAGAACGCTTCAACCTAGAAGAACAAAATTTGTTGAGCCAAGTGGGATTTGTGTACTGATCATTACCACCAAGTATCATCAAGATTGGGTGAAAAAATATTTGCTGGTATTTCGGAAACTCGTTAATTCTTAGAATTTTGGGAACCCCTCTCGATGAAAGTGCTTTTCCACAGTCTGTGCCTAGGGCTACTTGAAGAGGAAACAAACCACAGAGACAAAACTGAGAAATCCTTTATTTTGTCAATTTTCAAAGTGCTACGACGAACCATGTTGGATTTAGAGTTCCAAATTCATCTATCTATATAGGAGAGAACAGAGTGAAAACTAAATATAAAAACTGCTACTGTAGATGAACGCTTCAAATTAGAATAACAAAATTTGGTGAGCCAACTCGGATTTGTGTAGTGATCATTACCACCCAGTATCATCAAGATTGGGTGAAAAAATATTTGCTGGTATTTCGGAAACTCGTTAATTCTTAGAAGCTTGGCAACCCCTCTCGATGAAAGTGCTTTTCCACAGTCTGTGCCTAGGGCTACTTGAAGAGGAAACAAACCATAGAGACAAAACTGAGAACTCCTTTATTTTGTCAAGATTCAAAGAGCTACTACGATCCATGTTGGATTTAGAGTTCCAAATTCATCTATCTATATGAGAGATCAGAGGGAAACCTAAATATCAAAACTGCTACTGTAGACGCATGCTTCAACCTAGAAGAACAAAATTTGGTGAGCCAAGTGGGATTTGTGTACTGATCATTACCACCAAGTATCATCAAGATTGGGTGAAAAAATATTTGCTGGTATTTCGGAAACTCGTTAATTCTTAGAAGCTTGGCAACCCCTCTCGATGAAAGTGCTTTTCCACAGTCTGTGCCTAGGGCTACTTGAAGAGGAAACAAACCATAGAGACAAAACTGAGAACTCCTTTATTTTGTCAGGTTTTAAAGAGCTACTACGAACCATGTTGGATTTAGAGTTCCAAATTCATCTATCTATATAGGAGAGAACAGAGTGAAACCTAAATATTAACTGCTACTGTAGACGAACGCTTCAACCTAGAAGAACAAAATTTGTTGAGCCAAGTGGGATTTGTGTACTGATCATTACCACCAAGTATCATCAAGATTGGGTGAAAAAATATTTGCTGGTATTTCGGAAACTCGTTAATTCTTAGAAGCTTGGCAAACCCTCTAGATGAAAGTGCTTTTCCACAGTCTGTGCCTAGGGATACATGAAGAAGAAACAAACCATAGAGACAAAACTGAGAACTCCTTTATTTTGTCAAGTTTCAAAGAGCTACTACAAACCATGTTGGATTTAGAGTTCCATATTCATCTATCTATATAGGAGAGAACAGAGGGGAACCTAAATTCAAAAACTGCTACTGTAGAAGAACGCTTCAACCTAGAAGAACAAAATTTGTTGAGCCAAGTGGGATTTGTGTACTGATCATTACCACCAAGTATCATCAAGATTGGGTGAAAAAATATTTGCTGGTATTTCGGAAACTCGTTAATTCTTAGAATTTTGGGAACCCCTCTCGATGAAAGTGCTTTTCCACAGTCTGTGCCTAGGGCTACTTGAAGAGGAAACAAACCACAGAGACAAAACTGAGAAATCCTTTATTTTGTCAATTTTCAAAGTGCTACGACGAACCATGTTGGATTTAGAGTTCCAAATTCATCTATCTATATAGGAGAGAACAGAGTGAAAACTAAATATAAAAACTGCTACTGTAGATGAACGCTTCAAATTAGAATAACAAAATTTGGTGAGCCAACTCGGATTTGTGTAGTGATCATTACCACCCAGTATCATCAAGATTGGGTGAAAAAATATTTGCTGGTATTTCGGAAACTCGTTAATTCTTAGAAGCTTGGCAACCCCTCTCGATGAAAGTGCTTTTCCACAGTCTGTGCCTAGGGCTACTTGAAGAGGAAACAAACCATAGAGACAAAACTGAGAACTCCTTTATTTTGTCAAGATTCAAAGAGCTACTACGATCCATGTTGGATTTAGAGTTCCAAATTCATCTATCTATATGAGAGATCAGAGGGAAACCTAAATATCAAAACTGCTACTGTAGACGCATGCTTCAACCTAGAAGAACAAAATTTGGTGAGCCAAGTGGGATTTGTGTACTGATCATTACCACCAAGTATCATCAAGATTGGGTGAAAAAATATTTGCTGGTATTTCGGAAACTCGTTAATTCTTAGAAGCTTGGCAACCCCTCTCGATGAAAGTGCTTTTCCACAGTCTGTGCCTAGGGCTACTTGAAGAGGAAACAAACCATAGAGACAAAACTGAGAACTCCTTTATTTTGTCAGGTTTTAAAGAGCTACTACGAACCATGTTGGATTTAGAGTTCCAAATTCATCTATCTATATAGGAGAGAACAGAGTGAAACCTAAATATTAACTGCTACTGTAGACGAACGCTTCAACCTAGAAGAACAAAATTTGTTGAGCCAAGTGGGATTTGTGTACTGATCATTACCACCAAGTATCATCAAGATTGGGTGAAAAAATATTTGTTGGTATTTCGGAAACTCGTTAATTCTTAGAAGCTTGGCAAACCCTCTAGATGAAAGTGCTTTTCCACAGTCTGTGCCTAGGGATACATGAAGAAGAAACAAACCATAGAGACAAAACTGAGAACTCCTTTATTTTGTCAAGTTTCAAAGAGCTACTACAAACCATGTTGGATTTAGAGTTCCAAATTCATCTATCTATATGAGAGATCAGAGGGAAACCTAAATATCAAAACTGCTACTGTAGACGAACGCTTCAACCTAGAAGAACAAAATTTGGTGAGCCAAATTGGATTTGTGTACTGATCATTACCACCAAGTATCATCAAGATTGGGTGAAAAAATATTTGCTAGTATTTTGGAAACTCTTTAATTCTTAGAAGCTTGGCAGCCCCTCTCGTAGAAAGTGCTTTTCCACAGTCTGTGCCTAGGGCTACTTGAAAAGGAAACAAACCATATAGACAAAACTGAGAACACCTTTATATTGTCAAGTTTCCAAGAGCTACTACGAACCATGTTGTATTTAGAGTTCCAAATTCTTCTATCTGTATAGGAGAGAACAGAGGGAAACCTAAATATAAAAACTGCTACTGTACACGAACGCTTCAACCTAGAAGAACAAAATTTGGTGAAACAAGTGGGATTTGTGTACTGATCATTACCACCAAGTATTATCAAGATTGGGTGAAAAAATATGTGCTGGTATTACGGAAACTCGTTAATTTTTACAAGATTGTCAACCCTTCTCAATGAAAGTGCTTTTCCACAGTCTGTGCCTAGGGCTAGTTGAAGAGGAAACAAACCATAGAGACAAAACTGAGAACTCCTTTTTTTTGTCAAGTTTCAAAGAGCTACTACGAACCATGTTGCATTTAGAGTTCCAAATTCATCTATCTATATAGGAGAGAACAGAGGGAAACCTAAATACAAAAACTGTTACTGTAGACGAACGCTTCAACCTAGAAGAACAAAATTTGGTGAGCCAAGTGGGATTTATGTACTGATCATTACCACCAAGTATCATCAAGATTGGGTAAAAAAATATTTGCTAGTATTTCGGAAACTCGTCTATTCTTAGAAGCTTGGCAACCCCTCTCAATGAAACTGCTTTTCCACAGTCTGTGCCAAGCGTTACTTGAAGAGGAAACAAACCACAGAGACAAAACTGAGAACTCCTTTATTTTGTCAAGTTTCAAAGAGCTACTACGAACCATGTTGGATTGAGAGTTCCAAATTCATCTATCTGTATAGGAGATAACAGAGGGAAACCTAAATATAAAAACTGATACTGTGGACGAACGCTTCAACCTAGAAGAACAAAATTTGGTGAGCCAAATGGGATTTGTGTACTGATCCTTACCACCACGTATCATCAAGATTGGGTGAAAAAATATTTGCTGGTATTTCGGAAACTCGTTAATTCTTAGAAGCTTGGCAACCCCTCTCGATGAAATTGCTTTTCCACTGTCTGCGCCTAGGGCTACTTGAAGAGGAAACAAACCATAGAGACAAAAGTAAGAACTCCTTTATTTTGTCAAGTATCAAAGAGCTACTACAAACCATGTTGGATTTAGAGTTACAAATTTATCTATCTATATAAGAGAGAACAGAGGGAAAACTAAATATAAAAACTGGTGCTGTAGACGAACGCTTAAACCTAGAAGAACAAAATTTGGTGAGGTAAGTGGGATTTGTGTACTCATCATTACCACCAAGTGTCATCACCATTGGGTGAAAAAAATAATTGCTGGTATTTCGGAAACTCGTTAATTCTTAGAAGCTTGGCAACCCCACTCGATGAAAGTGCTTTTCCACAGTCTGTGCCTAGGGATACTTGAAGAGGAAACAAACCATAGAGACAAAACTGAGAACTCCTTTATTTTGTCAAGATTCAAAGAGCTACTACGATCCATGTTGGATTTAGAGTTCCAAATTCATATATCTATATAGGAGAGAACAGAGGGAAACCTAAATATAAAAACTGCTACTGTAGACGCATGCTTCAACCTAGAAGAACAAAATTTGGTGAGCCAAGTGGGATTTGTGTACTGATCATTACCACCAAGTATCATCAAGATTGGGTGAAAAAATATTTGCTGGTATTTCGGAAACTCGTTAATTGTTAGAAGCTTGGCAACCCCTCTCGATGAAAGTGCTTTTCCACAGTCTGTGCCTAGGGCTACTTGAAGAGGAAACAAACCACAGGGACAAAACTGAGAACTATTTTATTTTGTCAAGTTTCAAAGTGCTACTACGAACCATGTTGGTTTTAGAGTTCCTAATTCATTGATCTATATAGGAGAGAACAGAGGGAACCTAAATATAAAAACTGCTACTGTAGACGAACGCTTCAACCTAGAAGAACAAAATTTGGTGAGACAAATGGGATTTGTGTACTGATCATTACCAACAAGTATTATCAAATTGGGTGAAAAAGTATTTGCTGGTATTACGGAAAATCGTTAATTCTTACAAGATTGGCAACCCTTCTCAATGAAAGTGCTTTTCCACAGTCTGTGCCTAGGGCTACTTGAAGAGGAAACAAACCATAGAGACAAAACTGAGAACTCCTTTATTTTGTCAAGTTTCCAAGAGCTACTACGAACCATGTTGGATTTAGAGTTCCAAATTCATCTATGTATATAGGAGAGAACAGAGGGAAACCTAAATATAAAAACTGCTACTGTAGACGAACGCTTCAACCTAGAAGAACAAAATTTGGTGAGACAAGTGGGATTTGTGTACTGATCATTACCACCAAGTATCATCAAGATTGGGTGAAAAAATATTTGCTGGTGTTTTGGAAACTCGTTAATTCTTAGAAGCTTGGCAACCCCTCTCGGTGAAAGTGCTTTTCCACAGTCTGTGCCTAGGGCTACTTGAAGAGGAAACAAACCATAGAGACAAAACTGAGAACTCCTTTATTTTGTCAAGTTTCAAAGAATTACTACAATCCATGTTGGATTTAGAGTTTTAAATTCATCTATCTATATAGGAGAGAACAGAGGGAAACCAAAATATTAAAGCTGATAGTGTAGACAAACGCTACAAACTAGAAGAACAAAATTTGGTAAGCCAAGTGGGATTTGTGTACTGATCATTACCACAAAGTTTCATCAAGATTGGGTGAATATATAATTGCTTGTATTTCAGAAACTCGTTAATTCTTAGAAGCATGGCAACCCCTCTCAATGAAAGTGCTTTTCCACAGTCTGTGCCTAGGGCTACTTGAAAAGGAAACAAACTATAGAGACAAAACTGAGAACTCCTTTATATTGTCAAGTTTCCAAGAACTACTACGAACCATGTTGGATTTAGAGTTCTAAATTCATCTATCTATATAGGAGAAAACAGAGGGAAACCTTAATATAAAAACTGCTACTGTAGACGAACGCTTCAACCTAAAAGAACATAATTTGGTGCGCCAAGTGGGATTTGTGAACTGATCATTACCATCAAGTATCATCAAGATTTGGTGAAAAAATATTTGCTGGTATTTCGGAAATTCGTTAATTCTTAGAAGCTTGGCAACCCCTCTCAATGAAATTGCTCTTCCACAGTCTGTGAATAGGGCTACTTGAAGAGGAAACAAACCATAGAGAAAAAACTGAGAACTCCTTTATTTTGTCAAGTTTCAAAGAGCTACTACAAACCATGTTGGATTTAGAGTTCCGAATTCATCTATCTATATAGGAGAGAACAGACTGTAACCTAAATATTAAAACTGCTACTGTAGACGAACGCTTCAACCTAGAAGAACAAAATTTGGTGAGCCAAGTGGGATTTGTGTACTGATCATTACCACCAACTATTATCAAGATTGGGTGGAAAAATATTTGCTGGTATTTCGGAAACTCGTTAATTCTTAGAAGCTTAGCAACCCCTCTCAATCAAAGTGCTTTTACACAGTCTCCGCCTAGGGCTACTTAAAGAGGAAACAAACCATAGAGACAAAACTGAGAACTTCTTTATTTTGTCAACTTTCAAAGAGCTACTACGAACCATGTTGGATTTAGAGTTCCAAATTCATCTTTCTATATAGGAGAGAACAGAGGGAAACCTAAATATAAAAACTGCTACTGTACACGAACGCTTCAACCTAGAAGAACAAAATTTGGTGAGCCAAGTGGGATTTGTGAACTGATCATTATCACCAAGTATCATCAAGATTTGGTGAAAAAAGATTGGCTAGTATTTCGGAAACTCGTTAATTCTCAGAAGCTTGGCATCCCCTCTCAATGAAAGTTCTTTTCCTCAGTCTGCGCTGAGGGCTACTTGAAGAGGAAACAAACCATAGAGACAAAACTGAGAACTCCTTTATTTAGGCAAGTTTCAAAGAGCTACTACGAACCATGTTGGATTTAGAGTTCCAAATTCATCTATATATATAGGGAGACAGAGGGAAACCTAAATATAAAAACTGCTACTGTAGACGAACGCTTCAACCTAGAAGAACAAAATTTGGTGAGCCAAGTCGGATTTGTGTAGTGATCATTACAACCAAGTATCATCAAGATTGGTTGAAAAAATATTTGCTGGTATTTGGGAAACTCGTTAATTCTCAGAAGCTTAGCATCCCCTCTCAATGAAAGTGCTTTTCCACACTCTCTGCCTAGGGCTACTTAAAGAGGAAACAAACCATAGAGAAAAAACTTAGAACTTCTTTATTTTGTCAAGTTTCAAAGAGCTACTACGAACCATGTTGGATTTACAGTTCCAAATTCATCTATCTATATAGGAGAGAACAGAGGGAAACCTAAATATAAAAACTGCTACTGTACACGAACGCTTCAACCTAGAAGAACAAAATTTGGTGAGACAAGTGGGATTTGTGTACTGATCCTTACCACCAAGTATCATCAAGTTTGGGTGAAAAAATATTTGCTGGTATTTCGGAAACTCGTTAATTCTTAGAAGCTTGGCAACCCCTCTCAATGAAAGTGCTTTTCCACAGTCTGTGCCAAGCGTTACTTGAAGAGGAAACAAACCACAGAGACAAAACTGAGAACTCCTTTATTTTGTCAAGTTTCAAAGAGCTACTACAAACCATGTTGGATTTAGAGTTACAAATTCATCTATCTATATAAGAGAGAACAGAGGGAAAACTAAATATAAAAACTGGTGCTGTAGACGAACGCTTAAACCTAGAAGAACAAAATTTGGTGAGCCAAGTGGGATTTGTGTACTCATCATTACCACCAAGTATCATCACGATTGGGTGAAAAAAATAATTGCTGGTATTTCGGAAACTCGTTAATTCTTAGAAGCTTGGCAACCCCACTCGATGAAAGTGCTTTTCCACAGTCTGTGCCTAGGGCTACTTGAAGAGGAAACAAACCATAGAGACAAAACTGAGAACTCCTTTATTTTGTCAAGATTCAAAGAGCTACTACGATCCATGTTGGATTTAGAGTTCCAAATTCATCTATCTATATAGGAGAGAACAGAGGGAAACCTAAATATAAAAACTGCTACTGTAGACGCATGCTTCAACCTAGAAGAACAAAATTTGGTGAGCCAAGTGGGATTTGTGTACTGATCATTACCACCAAGTATCATCAAGATTGGGTGAAAAAATATTTGCTGGTATTTCGGAAACTCGTTAATTGTTAGAAGCTTGGCAACCCCTCTCGATGAAAGTGCTTTTCCACAGTCTGTGCCTAGGGCTACTTGAAGAGGAAACAAACCACAGGGACAAAACTGAGAACTATTTTATTTTGTCAAGTTTCAAAGTGCTACTACGAACCATGTTGGTTTTAGAGTTCCTAATTCATTGATCTATATAGGAGAGAACAGAGGGAACCTAAATATAAAAACTGCTACTGTAGACGAACGCTTCAACCTAGAAGAACAAAATTTGGTGAGACAAATGGGATTTGTGTACTGATCATTACCAACAAGTATTATCAAATTGGGTGAAAAAGTATTTGCTGGTATTACGGAAAATCGTTAATTCTTACAAGATTGGCAACCCTTCTCAATGAAAGTGCTTTTCCACAGTCTGTGCCTAGGGCTACTTGAAGAGGAAACAAACCATAGAGACAAAACTGAGAACTCCTTTATTTTGTCAAGTTTCCAAGAGCTACTACGAACCATGTTGGATTTAGAGTTCCAAATTCATCTATGTATATAGGAGAGAACAGAGGGAAACCTAAATATAAAAACTGCTACTGTAGACGAACGCTTCAACCTAGAAGAACAAAATTTGGTGAGCCAAGTGGGATTTGTGTACTGATCATTACCACCAAGTATCATCAAGATTGGGTGAAAAAATATTTGCTGGTGTTTTGGAAACTCGTTAATTCTTAGAAGCTTGGCAACCCCTCTCGGTGAAAGTGCTTTTCCACAGTCTGTGCCTAGGGCTACTTGAAGAGGAAACAAACCATAGAGACAAAACTGAGAACTCCTTTATTTTGTCAAGTTTCAAAGAATTACTACAATCCATGTTGGATTTAGAGTTTTAAATTCATCTATCTATATAGGAGAGAACAGAGGGAAACCAAAATATTAAAGCTGATAGTGTAGACAAACGCTACAAACTAGAAGAACAAAATTTGGTAAGCCAAGTGGGATTTGTGTACTGATCATTACCACCAAGTTTCATCAAGATTGGGTGAATATATAATTGCTTGTATTTCAGAAACTCGTTAATTCTTAGAAGCATGGCAACCCCTCTCAATGAAAGTGCTTTTCCACAGTCTGTGCCTAGGGCTACTTGAAAAGGAAACAAACTATAGAGACAAAACTGAGAACTCCTTTATATTGTCAAGTTTCCAAGAACTACTACGAACCATGTTGGATTTAGAGTTCTAAATTCATCTATCTATATAGGAGAAAACAGAGGGAAACCTTAATATAAAAACTGCTACTGTAGACGAACGCTTCAACCTAAAAGAACATAATTTGGTGCGCCAAGTGGGATTTGTGAACTGATCATTACCATCAAGTATCATCAAGATTTGGTGAAAAAATATTTGCTGGTATTTCGGAAATTCGTTAATTCTTAGAAGCTTGGCAACCCCTCTCAATGAAATTGCTCTTCCACAGTCTGTGAATAGGGCTACTTGAAGAGGAAACAAACCATAGAGAAAAAACTGAGAACTCCTTTATTTTGTCAAGTTTCAAAGAGCTACTACAAACCATGTTGGATTTAGAGTTCCGAATTCATCTATCTATATAGGAGAGAACAGACTGTAACCTAAATATTAAAACTGCTACTGTAGACGAACGCTTCAACCTAGAAGAACAAAATTTGGTGAGCCAAGTGGGATTTGTGTACTGATCATTACCACCAACTATTATCAAGATTGGGTGGAAAAATATTTGCTGGTATTTCGGAAACTCGTTAATTCTTAGAAGCTTAGCAACCCCTCTCAATGAAAGTGCTTTTACACAGTCTCCGCCTAGGGCTACTTAAAGAGGAAACAAACCATAGAGACAAAACTGAGAACTTCTTTATTTTGTCAACTTTCAAAGAGCTACTACGAACCATGTTGGATTTAGAGTTCCAAATTCATCTTTCTATATAGGAGAGAACAGAGGGAAACCTAAATATAAAAACTGCTACTGTACACGAACGCTTCAACCTAGAAGAACAAAATTTGGTGAGCCAAGTGGGATTTGTGAACTGATCATTATCACCAAGTATCATCAAGATTTGGTGAAAAAAGATTGGCTAGTATTTCGGAAACTCGTTAATTCTCAGAAGCTTGGCATCCCCTCTCAATGAAAGTTCTTTTCCTCAGTCTGCGCTGAGGGCTACTTGAAGAGGAAACAAACCATAGAGACAAAACTGAGAACTCCTTTATTTAGGCAAGTTTCAAAGACCTACTACGAACCATGTTGGATTTAGAGTTCCAAATTCATCTATATATATAGGGAGACAGAGGGAAACCTAAATATAAAAACTGCTACTGTAGACGAACGCTTCAACCTAGAAGAACAAAATTTGGTGAGCCAAGTCGGATTTGTGTAGTGATCATTACAACCAAGTATCATCAAGATTGGTTGAAAAAATATTTGCTGGTATTTGGGAAACTCGTTAATTCTCAGAAGCTTAGCATCCCCTCTCAATGAAAGTGCTTTTCCACACTCTCTGCCTAGGGCTACTTAAAGAGGAAACAAACCATAGAGAAAAAACTTAGAACTTCTTTATTTTGTCAAGTTTCAAAGAGCTACTACGAACCATGTTGGATTTACAGTTCCAAATTCATCTATCTATATAGGAGAGAACAGAGGGAAACCTAAATATAAAAACTGCTACTGTACACGAACGCTTCAACCTAGAAGAACAAAATTTGGTGAGACAAGTGGGATTTGTGTACTGATCCTTACCACCAAGTATCATCAAGTTTGGGTGAAAAAATATTTGCTGGTATTTCGGAAACTCGTTAATTCTTAGAAGCTTGGCAACCCCTCTCAATGAAAGTGCTTTTCCACAGTCTGTGCCAAGCGTTACTTGAAGAGGAAACAAACCACAGAGACAAAACTGAGAACTCCTTTATTTTGTCAAGTTTCAAAGAGCTACTACAAACCATGTTGGATTTAGAGTTACAAATTCATCTATCTATATAAGAGAGAACAGAGGGAAAACTAAATATAAAAACTGGTGCTGTAGACGAACGCTTAAACCTAGAAGAACAAAATTTGGTGAGCCAAGTGGGATTTGTGTACTCATCATTACCACCAAGTATCATCACGATTGGGTGAAAAAAATAATTGCTGGTATTTCGGAAACTCGTTAATTCTTAGAAGCTTGGCAACCCCACTCGATGAAAGTGCTTTTCCACAGTCTGTGCCTAGGGCTACTTGAAGAGGAAACAAACCATAGAGACAAAACTGAGAACTCCTTTATTTTGTCAAGATTCAAAGAGCTACTACGATCCATGTTGGATTTAGAGTTCCAAATTCATCTATCTATATAGGAGAGAACAGAGGGAAACCTAAATATAAAAACTGCTACTGTAGACGCATGCTTCAACCTAGAAGAACAAAATTTGGTGAGCCAAGTGGGATTTGTGTACTGATCATTACCACCAAGTATCATCAAGATTGGGTGAAAAAATATTTGCTGGTATTTCGGAAACTCGTTAATTGTTAGAAGCTTGGCAACCCCTCTCGATGAAAGTGCTTTTCCACAGTCTGTGCCTAGGGCTACTTGAAGAGGAAACAAACCACAGGGACAAAACTGAGAACTATTTTATTTTGTCAAGTTTCAAAGTGCTACTACGAACCATGTTGGTTTTAGAGTTCCTAATTCATTGATCTATATAGGAGAGAACAGAGGGAAACCTAAATATAAAAACTGCTACTGTAGACGAACGCTTCAACCTAGAAGAACGAAATTTGGTGAGACAAATGGGATTTGTGTACTGATCATTACCAACAAGTATTATCAAATTGGGTGAAAAAGTATTTGCTGGTATTACGGAAAATCGTTAATTCTTACAAGATTGGCAACCCTTCTCAATGAAAGTGCTTTTCCACAGTCTGTGCCTAGGGCTACTTGAAGAGGAAACAAACCATAGAGACAAAACTGAGAACTCCTTTATTTTGTCAAGTTTCCAAGAGCTACTACGAACCATGTTGGATTTAGATTTCCAAATTCATCTATCTATATAGGCGAGAATAGAGGGAAACCTAAATATAAAAACTGCTACTGTAGACGAACGCTTCAAGCTAGAAGAACAAAATTTGGTGAGCCAAGTGGGATAAGTGTACTGATCATTACCACCAAGTATCATCAAGATTGGGTGAAAAAATATTTGCTGGTGTTTTGGAAACTCGTTAATTCTTAGAAGGTTGGCAACCCCTCTCGGTGAAAGTGCTTTTCCACAGTCTGTGCCTAGGGCTACTTGAAGAGGAAACAAACCATAGAGACAAAACTGAGAACTCCTTTATTTTGTCAAGTTTCAAAGAATTACTACAATCCATGTTGGATTTAGAGTTTTAAATTCATCTATCTATATAGGAGAGAACAGAGGGAAACCAAAACATTAAAGCTGATACTGTAGACAAACGCTTCAAACTAGAAGAACAAAATTTGGTAAGCCAAGTGGGATTTGTGTACTGATCATTACCAACAAGTTTCATCAAGATTGGGTGAATATATAATTGCTTGTATTTCAGAAACTCGTTAATTCTTAGGAGCATGGCAACCCCTCTCAATGAAAGTGCTTTTCCACAGTCTGTGCCTAGGGCTACTTGAAAAGGAAACAAACTATAGAGACAAAACTGAGAACTCCTTTATATTGTCAAGTTTCCAAGAACTACTACGAACCATGTTGGATTTAGAGTTCTAAATTCATCTATCTATATAGGAGAAAAGAGAGGGAAACCTTAATATAAAAACTGCTACTGTAGACGAACGCTTCAACCTAAAAGAACAAAATTTGGTGAGCCATGTGGGATTTGTGAACTGATCATTACCGTCAAGTATCATCAAGATTTGGTGAAAAAATATTTGCTGGTATTTCGGAAATTCGTTAATTCTTAGAAGCTTGGCAACCCCTCTCAATGAAATTGCTCTTCCACAGTCTGTGAATAGGGCTACTTGAAGAGGAAACAAACCATAGAGAAAAAACTGAGAACTCCTTTATTTTGTCAAGTTTCAAAGAGCTACTACAAACCATGTTGGATTTAGAGTTCCGAATTAATCTATCTATATAGGAGAGAACAGACTGTAACCTAAATATTAAAACTGATACTGTAGACGAACGCTTCAACCTAGGAGAACAAAATTTGGTGAGCCAAGTGGGATTTGTGTACTGATCATTACCCCCAAGTATCATCAAGATTGGGTTAAAAAATATTTGCTGGTATTTCGGAAACTCGTTAATTCTTAGCAGCTTGGCAACCCCTCTCAATGATATTGATTTTCCACAGTCTGTGCATAGGGGTACTTGAAGAGGAAACAAGCCATAGAGACAAAACTGAAAACTCCTTTATTTTGTCAAGTTTCAAAGAGATTCTAAAAACCATGTTGGATTTAGAGTTCCAAATTCATCTATCTATATAGGAGTGAGCAGAGGGAAACCTAAATATAAAAACTGCTACTGTAGACGAACGCTTCAACCTAGAAGAACAAAATTTGGTGAGCCAAGTGGGATTTGTGTACTGATCATTACCACCAAGTATTATCAAGATTGGGTGAAAAAATATTTGCTGGTATTTCGGAAACACGTTAATTCTTAGAAGCTTAGCAACCCCTCTCAATGAAAGTGCTTTTACACAGTCTCCGCCTAGGGCTACTTAAAGAGGAAACAAACCATAGAGACAAAACTTAGAACTTCTTTATTTTGTCAACTTTCAAAGAGCTACTAGGAACCATGTTGGATTTAGAGTTCCAAATTCATCTTTCTATATAGGAGAGAACAGAGGGAAACCTAAATATAAAAACTGCTACTGTACACGAACGCTTCAACCTAGAAGAACAAAATTTGGTGAGCCAAGTGGGATTTGTGAACTGATCATTATCACCAAGTATCATCAAGATTTGGTGAAAAAAGATTGGCTAGTATTTCGGAAACTCGTTAATTCTCAGAAGCTTGGCATCCCCTCTCAATGAAAGTTCTTTTCCTCAGTCTGTGCTGAGGGCTACTTGAAGAGGAAACAAACCATAGAGACAAAACTGAGAACTCCTTTATTTAGGCAAGTTTCAAAGAGCTACTACGAACCATGTTGGATTTAGAGTTCCAAATTCATCTATATATATAGGGAGACAGAGGGAAACCTAAATATAAAAACTGCTACTGTAGACGAACGCTTCAACCTAGAAGAACAAAATTTGGTGAGCCAAGTCGGATTTGTGTAGTGATCATTACAACCAAGTATCATCAAGATTGGGTGAAAAAATATTTGCTGGTATTTGGGAAACTCGTTAATTCTCAGAAGCTTAGCAACCCCTCTCAATGAAAGTGCTTTTCCACAGTCTCTGCCTAGGGCTACTTAAAGAAAAAACAAACCATAGAGAAAAAACTGAGAACTTCTTTATTTTGTCAAGTTTCAAAGAGCTACTACGAACCATGTTGGATTTACAGTTCCAAATTCATCTATCTATATAGGAGAGAACAGAGGGAAACCTAAATATAAAACTGCTACTGTACACGAACGCTTCAACCTAGAAGAACAAAATTTGGTGAGCCAAGTGGGATTTGTGAACTGATCATTACCACCAAGTGTCATCAAGATTTGGTGAAAAAATATTTGCTGGTATTTCGGAAACTCATTAATTCTTAGAAGCTTGGCCACCCCTCTCAATGAAAGAGCTTTTCTACAGTCTGTGCTTAGGGCTACATAAAGAGGAAACAAACCATAGAGACAAAACTGAGGACTCCTTTATATTGTAAAGTTTCAAAGAACTACTACAAGCCATGTTGGATTTAGAGTTCCAAATTCATCTATCTATATACAAGAGAACAGAGGGAAACCTAAATATAAAAACTGCTACTGTAGATGAACGCTTCAACCTAGAGGAACAAAATGTGGTGAGCCAAGTGGGATTTGTGTACTGATCATTACCACCAAGTATCATCAAGATTGGGTGAAAAAATATTTGCTGGTATTTCGGAAATTCGTGAATTCTTAGAAGCTTGGCAACGCCTCTCAATGAAATTGCTCTTCCACAGTCTGTGCCTAGGGCTACTTGAAGAGGCAACAAACCGTAGAGACAAACCTGAGAACTCCTTTATTTTGTCAAGTTTTAAAGAGCTACTACGAACCATGTTGGATTTAGAGTTCCGAATTCAACTATCTATATAGGAGAGAACAGACTGTAACCTAAATATTAAAACTGATACTGTAGACGAACGCTTCAACCTAGGAGAACAAAATTTGATGAGCCAAGTGGGATTTGTGTACTGATCATCACCCCCAAGTATCATCAAGATTGGGTTAAAAAATATTTGCTGGTATTTCGGAAACTTGTTAATTCTTAGAAGCTTGGCAACCCCTCTCAATGAAATTGCTTTTCCACAGTCTGTGCCTAGGGCTACTTGAAGAGGAAACAAGCCACAGAGACAAAACTGAGAACTCCTTTATTTTTTCAAGTTTCAAAGAGCTACTACAAACCATGTTGGATTTAGAGTTACAAATTCATCTATCTATATAGGAGAGAACAGAGGGAAACCTAAATATAAAAACTGCTACTGTAGACGAACGCTTCAACCTAGAAGAACAAAATTTGGTGAGCCAAGTGGGATTTGTGTACTGATCATTACACCAAGTATAATCAAGATTGGGTGAAAAAAATATTTGCTTTTATTTCGGAAACTCGTTAATTCTTAGAAGCTTGGCAAACCCTCACGATGAAAATGCTTTTCCACAGTCTGTGCCTAGGGCTACTTGAAGAAGAAACAAACCATAGAGAAAAAACTGAGAACTCCTTTATTTTGTCAACTTTCAAAGATCTACTACGAACCATGTTGGATTTAGAGTTCCAAATTCATCTGTCTGTATAGGAGATAACAGAGGGAAACCTAAATATAAAAACTGATACTGTGGACGAACGCTTCAACCTAGAAGAACAAAATTTGGTGAGCCAAGTGGGATTTGTGTACTGATCCTTACCACCAAGTATCATCAAGATTGGTTGAAAAAATATTTGCTGGTATTTCGGAAACTCGTTAATTCTTAGAAGCTTGGCAACCCCTCTCGATGAAATTGCTTTTCCACTGTCTGCGCCTAGGGCTACTTGAAGAGGAAAAAAACCATAGAGACAAAAGTGAGAACTCCTTTATTTTGTCAAGTTTCAAAGAGCTACTAGAAACCATGTTGGATTTAGAGTTCCAAATTCATCTATGTATATGGGAGAGAGCAGAAAGAAACCTAAATACAAGACTGCTACTGTAGACGAACGCTTCAACGTAGAAAAACAAAATTTGGTGAGCCCAGTGGGATTTGTGTACTGATCCTTACCACCAAGTATCATCAAGTTTGGGTGAAAAAATATTTGCTGGTATTTCGGAAACTCGTTAATTCTTAGAAGCTTGGCAACCCCTCTCAATGAAAGTGCTTTTCCACAGTCTGTGCCAAGCATTACTTGAAGAGGAAACAAACCACAGAGACAAAACTGAGAACTCCTTTATTTTGTCAAGTATCAAAGAGCTACTACAAACCATGTTGGATTTAGAGTTACAAATTCATCTATCTATATAAGAGAGAACAGAGGGAAAACTAAATATAAAAACTGGTGCTGTAGACGAACGCTTAAACCTAGAAGAACAAAATTTGGTGAGCCAAGTGGGATTTGTGTACTCATCATTACCACCAAGTATCATCACGATTGGGTGAAAAAAATAATTGCTGGTATTTCGGAAACTCGTTAATTCTTAGAAGCTTGGCAACCCCACTCGATGAAAGTGCTTTTCCACAGTCTGTGCCAAGGGCTACTTGAAGAGGAAACAAACCATAGAGACAAAACTGAGAACTCCTTTATTTTGTCAAGATTCAAAGAGCTACTACGATCCATGTTGGATTTAGAGTTCCAAATTCATCTATCTATATAGGAGAGAACAGAGGGAAACCTAAATATAAAAACTGCTACTGTAGACGCATGCTTCAACCTAGAAGAACAAAATTTGGTGAGCCAAGTGGGATTTGTGTACTGATCATTACCACCAAGTATCATCAAGATTGGGTGAAAAAATATTTGCTGGTATTTCGGAAACTCGTTAATTCTTAGAAGCTTGGCAACCCCTCTCGATGAAAGTGCTTTTCCACAGTCTGTGCCTAGGGCTACTTGAAGAGGAAACAAACCACAGGGACAAAACTGAGAACTATTTTATTTTGTCAAGTTTCAAAGTGCTACTACGAACCATGTTGGTTTTAGAGTTCCAAATTCATCTATATATATAGGGAGACAGAGGGAAACCTAAATATAAAAACTGCTACTGTAGACGAACGCTTCAACCTAGAAGAACAAAATTTGGTGAGCCAAGTCGGATTTGTGTAGTAATCATTACAACCAAGTATCATCAAGATTGGGTGAAAAAATATTTGCTGGTATTTGGGAAACTCGTTAATTCTCAGAAGCTTAGCAACCCCTCTCAATGAAAGTGCTTTTCCACAGTCTCTGCATAGGGCTACTTAAAGAGGAAACAAACCATAGAGACAAAACAGAGAACTTCTTTATTTTGTCAAGTTTCAAAGAGCTACTACGAACCATGTTGGATTTACAGTTCCAAATTAATCTATCTATATAGGAGAGAACAGAGGGAAACCTAAATATAAAAACTGCTATTGTACACGAACGCTTCAACCTAGAAGAACAAAATTTGGTGAGCCAAGTGGGATTTGTGAACTGATCATTACCACCAAGTGTCATCAAGATTTGGTGAAAAAATATTTGCTGGTATTTCGGAAACTCGTTAATTCTTAGAAGCTTGGCAACCCCTCTCAATGAAAGGGCTTTTCTACAGTCTGTGCTTAGGGCTACATAAAGAGGAAACAAACCATAGAGACAAAACTGAGGACTCCTTTATTTTGTAAAGTTTCAAAGAACTACTACAAGCCATGTTGGATTTAGAGTTCCAAATTCATCTAACTATATACGAGAGAACAGAGGGAAACCTAAATATAAAAACTGCTACTGTAGATGAACGCTTCAACCTAGAAGAACAAAATTTGGTGAGCCAAGTGGGATTTGTGTACTGATCATTACCACGAAGTATCATCAAGATTGGGTGAAAAAATATTTGCTGGTATTTCGGAAATTCGTGAATTCTTAGAAGCTTGGCAACGCCTCTCAATGAAATTGCTCTTCCACAGTCTGTGCCTAGTGCTACTTGAAGAGGCAACAAACCGTAGAGACAAACCTGAGAACTCCTTTATTTTGTCAAGTTTTAAGGAGCTACTACGAACCATGTTGGATTTAGAGTTCCGAATTCAACTATCTATATAGGAGAGAACAGACTGAAACCTAAATATTAAAACTGTAACTGTAGACGAACGCTTCAACCTAGAAGAACAAAATTTGGTGAGCCAAGTGGGATTTGTGTACTGATCATTACCACAAAGTATCATCCAGATTGGGTGAAAAAGTGTTTGCTGGTATTTCGAAAACTCGTTAATTCTTAGAAGCTTGGAAACCCATCTCAATGAAAGTGCTTTTCCACAGTGTGTGCCTAAGGCTACTTGAAGAGGAAACAAACCATAGAGACAAAACTGAGAACTCCTTTATTTTGTCAAGTTTCAAAGAGCTACTACAAACCATGTTGGATTTAGAGTTCCAAATTCATCTATCTATATAGGAGAGAGCAGAGGGAAACCTAAATATAAAAACTGCTACTGTAGACGAACGCTTCAACCTAGAAGAACAAAATTTGGTGAGCCAAGTGGGATTTGTGCACTGATCATTACCACCAAGCATCATCAAGATTGGGTAAAAAAATATTTGCTGGAATCTTGGAAACTCGTTAATTCTTAGAAGCTTGGCATCCCCTCTCAATGAAAGTGCTTTTCCACAGTCTGTGATTAGGGCTACTTGAAGAGGAAACAAACCATAGAGACAAAACTGAGAACTCCTTTATTTTGTCAAGTTTCAAAGAGCTACTACAAACCATGTTGGATTTAGAGTTCCAAATTCATCTATCTATATAGGAGAGAAGAGGGAAAACTAAATATATAAACTACTACTGTAGATGAACGCTTCAACCTAGAAGAACAAAATTTGGTAAGCCAAGTGGGATTTGTGTACTGATCATTCCCACCAAGTATCATCAAGATTGGGTGAAAAATATTTGCTGGTGTTTGGGAAAATCGTTAATTCTTAGAAGCTTGGCAACGCCTCTCGATGAAATTGCTTTTCCACAGTCTGTGCCTAGGGCTATGAAGAGGAAACAAACCACAGAGACAAAACTGATAACTCCTTTATATTGTCAGTTTTCCAAGAGCTACTACGAACCATGTTGGATTTAGAGTTCCAAATTCATCTATCTATATAGGAGAGAACAGAGGGAAACCTAAATATAAAAACTGCTACTGTAGACGAACGCTTCAATATGGAAGAACAAAATTTGGTGAGCCAAGTGGGATTTGTGTACTGATCATTACCACCAAGTATCATCAAGATTGGGTGAAAAAAATATTTGCTGGTATTTCGGAAACTCGTCAATTCTTAGAAGCTTTGCAACCCCTCTCGATGAAAGTGCTTTTCCACAGTCTGTGCCTAGGGCTACTTGAAGAGGAAACAAACCATAGAGACAAAACTGAGAACTCCTTTATTTTGTCAAGTTTCAAAGAATTACTACAATCCATGTTGGATTTAGAGTTTTAAATTCATCTATCTATATAGGAGAGAACAGAGGGAAACCTAAATATAAATACTGATCTTGTAACGAACGCTTCAACCTAGTAGCAGAAAATTTCGTGAGCCAAGTGGGATTTGTGTACTGATCATTACCACCAAGTATCATCAAGATTCGGTGAAAAAATATTTGCTGGTATTTGGGAAACTAGTTAATTCTTAGAAGCTTGGCAACCCCTCTCGATGAAAAGGCTTTTCCACAGTCTGTGCCTAGGGCTACTTGAAGAGGAAACAAACCATAGAGACAAAACTGAGAACTCCTTTATTTTGTCAAGTTTCAAAGAGATTCTACGAACCATGTTGGATTTAGAGTTCCAATTTCATTTATCTATACAGGAGTGAGCAGAGGGAAACCTAAATATAAAAACTGCTACTGTAGACGAACGCTTCAACCTAGAAGAACAAATTTTGGTGAGCCAAGTGGGATTTGTGTTCTAATCATTACCACCAAGTATCATCAAGATTGGGTGAAAAAGTGTTTGCAGGTATTTCGGAAACTAGTTAATTCTTGGAAGCTTGGCAACCCCTCTCAATGAAAGTGCTTTTCCACAGACTGTGCCTAGGGCTACTTGAAGAGGAAACAAACCATTGAGACAAAACGGAGAACTCCTTTATTTTGTCAAGTTTCAAAGACCTACTACAAACCAGGTTGGATTTAGAGTTCCAAATTCATCTATCTATATAGGAGAGAGCAGAGGGAAACCTCAATATAAAAACTGCTACTGTAGACGAACGCTTCAACCTAGAAGAACAAATTTTGGTGAGCCAAGTGGGAATTGTGTACTGATCATTACCACCAAGTATCATCAAGATTGGTTAAAAAAAATATTTGCTGGTATTTCGGAAACTCGTTAATTCTTAGAAGCGTGGCAACCCCTCTCGATAAAAGTGCTTTTCCACAGTATGTGCCTTGGGCTACTTGAATAGGACACAAACCATAGAGACAAAACTGAGAACTCCTTTATTTTGTCAAGTTTCAAAGAGCTACTACGAATCATGTTAGATTTAGAGTTCCAAATCCATCTATCTATATAGGAGAGAGCAGAGGGAAACCTAAATATAAAAACTGCTACTGTAGACGAACGCTTCAACCTAGAAGAACAAAATTGGTGAGCCAAGTGGGATTTGTGAACTGATCATTACCACCAAGGATCATCATGATTGGGTGAAAAATATTTGCTGGAAAATCGGAAACTCGTTAATTCTTAGAAGCTTGGCAACCCTCTCGATGACAGTGCTTTTCAACAGTCTGTGCCTAGGGCTACTTGAAAATGAAACAAAGTATAGAGAAAAAACTGAGAACTCCTTTGTATTGTCAAGTTTCCAAGAGCTACTTCAAACCAATTTGGATTTAGAGTTCCAAATTCATCTCAATATATATGAGAGAACAGAAGGAAACCTAAATATAAAAACTGCTACTGTTGACGAACGCTTCAACCTAGAAGATCATAATTTGGTGAGCCAAGTGGGATTTGTGTACTGATCATTAAAACCAAGTATCATCAAGATTGGGTGAAAAAATATTTTCTGGTATTTCGGAAACTCGTTAATTCTTAGGAGGTTGGCAACCCTTCTCAATGAAAGTGCTTTTCCACAGTCTGTGCCTAGGGTTACTTGAAGAGGAAACAAACCATAGAGATAAAACAGAGAACTTCTTTATTTTGTCAAGTTTCAAAGAGCTACTATGAACCATGTTGGATTTAGAGTTCCAAATTCATCTATCTATATAGGAGACAACAGAGGGAAACCTAAATATAAAAACTGACACTGTAGACGAACGCTTCAACATAGAAGAACAAAATTTGGTGAGCCAAGTGGGATTGGTGAACTGATCATTACCACAAAGTATCATCAAGATTGGGTGAAAAAATATTTGCTGGTATTTCGAAAACTCGTTAATTCTTAGAAGCTTGGCAACCCCTCTCAATGAAAGTGCTTTTGTGCATAGGGCTACTTGAATAGGAAACAAAAAATAGAGACAAAACTGAGAACTCCTTTATTTTGTCAAGTTTCAAAGAGCTACTACATACCATGTTGTATTTAGAGTTCCAAATTAATCTATCTATATAGGAGAGAACAGAGGGAAACCTAAATATAAAAACTGCTACTGTACACGAACGCTTCAACCTAGAAGAACAAAATTTCGTGAGCCAAGTGGGATTTGTGTACTGATCATTACCACCAAGTATCTTGAAGATTTGGTGAAAAAATATTTGCTGGTATTTCGTAAACTCGATAATTCTTAGAAGCTTGGCAACCCCTCTCAATGAAAGTGCTTTTCCACAGTCTGCGTTTAGGGCTACTTAAAGAGGAAACAAACCATAGAGACAAAACTGAGAACTCCTTTATTTTGTCAAGTTTCAAAGAGCTACTACACACCATGTTGGATTTAGAGTTCCATATTCATCTATCTATATAGGAGAGAACAGAGAGAAACCCAAATATAAAAACTGCTACTGTACACGAACGCTTCAACATAGAAGAACAAAATTTCGTGAGCCAAGTAGGATTTGTGTACTGATCATTACCACCAAGTATCTTGAAGATTTGGTGAAAAAATATTTGCTGGTATTTTGTAAACTCGATAATTCTTAGAAGCTTGTCAACCCCTCTCAATGAAAGTGCTTTTCCACAGTCTGTGCTTAGGGCTACTTAAAGAGGAAACAAACCATATAGACAAAACTGAGAACTCTTTTATTTTGTCAATTTTCAAAGAGCTACTACACACCATGTTGGATTTAGAGTTCCATATTCATCTATCTATATAGGAGAGAACAGAGGGAAACCTAAATATAAAAACTGCTACTGTAGACGAACGCTTCAACCTAGAAGAACAAAATTTGGTGAGCCAAGTTGGAGCTATGTACTGATCATTACCACTACGGATCATCAAGATTGGGTAAAAAAATATTTGCCGGAATATCGGAAACGTGTTAATTCTTAGAAGCTTGGTAGCCCGTCTCGATGAAAGTGCTTTTCCACAGTCTGTGCCTGGGGCTACTTGAAAAGGAAACAAACCATAGAGAAAAAACAGAGAACTCCTTTATATTTTCAAGTTTCCAAGAGCTAATACGAACCATGTTGGATTTAGAGTTTCAAATTCATCTCTGTATATAGGAGAGAACAGAGGGAAACCTAAATATAAAAACTGCTACTGTAGACGAACGCTTCAACCTAGAAGAACAAAAATTTGGTGAGCCAAGTGGGATTTGTGTCCTGATCATTACCACCAAGTATCATCAAGATTAGGTGAAAAAATTTTTGCTGGTATTTGGGAAACTGGTTAATTCTTAGAAGCTTGGCAACCCCTCTCGATGAAAGTGCTTTTCCACAATCTGTGCCTTGGGCTCCTTGAAGAGGAAACAAACCATTGAGACAAAACTGAGAACTCCTTTATTTTGTCAAGTTTCAAAGAGCTTCTACGAACCATGTTGGATTATAGTTCCAAATTCATCTCTCTATATAGGAGTGAGCAGAGGGAAACATAAATATAAAAACTGCTACTGTAGACGAACGCTTCAACCTAGAAGAACAAAATTTGGTGAGCCAAGTGGGATTTGTGTACTGAACATTACCACTATGTATCATCAAGATTGGGTGAAAAAGTTTTTGCTCGTATTTCGGAAACTCATTAATTCTTAGACGCTTGGCAAACCCTCTCAATGAAAGTGCTTTTCCACAGTCTTTTCCCAGGGCTACTGAAGAGGAAACAAACCATAGAGACAAAACTGAGAACTCCTTTATTTTGTAAAGTTTAAAAGAGCTACTGCAAACCATGTTGCATTTAGAGTTCCAAATTCATCTATCTATATAGGAGAGAACAGAGGGAAAACTAAATATAAATACTACTACTGCAGATGAACGCTTCAACCTAGAATAACAAAATTTGGTGAGCCAAGTGGGATTTGTGTACTGATCATTACCACCAAGTATCATCAAGATTAGGTGAAAAAATTTTTGCTGGTATTTCCGAAAATCGTTAATTCTTAGAAGCTTGGCAACCCTTCTCAATGAAAGTAATTTTCAACTGTCTGTGCCTAGGACTCATTGAAGAGGAAACAAACCATAGAGACAAAACTGAGAACTCCTTTATTTTGTCAAGATTCAAAGAGCTACTATGAACCATGTTGCATATAGAGTTACAAATTGATCTATCTATATACGAGAGAGCAGAGGGAAACCTAAATATAAAAACTGCTACTGTAGACGAACGCTTCAACCTAGAAGAACAAAATTTGGTGAGCCAAGTGGGATTTGTGTACTGATCATTAACACCAAGTATCATCAAGATTGGGTGAAAAAATATTTGCTGGTATTTCGGAAACTCGATAATTCTTAGAAGCTTTTGAACCCCTCTCAATGAAAGTGGTTTTCCACAGTCTGCGCATAAGGATACTTGAAGAGGAAACAAACAATAGAGACAAAACTGAGAACTCCTTTATTTTGTAAAGTTTCAAAGAACTACTACACACCAAGTTGGATTTAGAGTTCCATATTCATCTATCTATATAGAAAAGAACAGAGGGAAACCTAAATATAAAAACTGCTACTGTAGACGAACGCTTCAACCTAGAAGAACAAAATTTGGTGAGCCAAGTGGGATTTGTGTTCTGATCATTACCACCAAGTATCATCAAGATTGGGTGAAAAAATATTTGCTGGTATTTCGGAAACTAGTTATTTCTTAGAAGCTTGGCAACCGCTCTCGAAGAAAGTGCTTTTCCACAGTCTGTGCCTAGGGCTCCTTGAAGAGGAAACAAACCATAGAGACAAAACTGAGAACTCCTTTATTTTGTCAAGTTTCAAAGAGCTTCTACGAACTATGTTGGATTTAGAGTTCCAAATTCATCTATCTGTACAGGAGTGAGCAGAGGGAAACCTAAATATAAAAACTGCTACTGTAGACGAACGCTTCAACCTAGAAGAACAAAATTTGGTGAGCCAAGTGGGATTTGTGAACTGATCATTACCAACAAGGATCATCAAGATTGGGTGAAAAAATATTGGCTGGAAAATCGGAATCTCGATAATTCTTAGAAGCTTGGCAGCCCCTCTCGATGAAAGTGCTTTTTCACAGTCGGTGCCTAGGGCTACGTGAAAATAAAACAAACTATAGAGAAAAAACTGAGAACTCCTTTATATTGTCAAGTTTCCAAGAGCTACTTCGAACCATGTTGGATTTAGAGTTCCAAATTCATCTATCTATATAGGAGAGAGCAGAGGGAAACCTAAATATAAAAACTGCTACTGTAGGCGAACGCTTCAACCTAGAAGAACAAAATTTGGTGAGCCAAGTGGGATTTGTGTACTGATCATTACCACCAAGTATCATCAAAATTGGGTGAAAAAATATTTGCTGGTATTTCGAAAACTCGTTAATTCTTAGGAGGTTGGCAACCTTCTCAATGAAAGTGCTTTTCCACAGTCTGTGCCTAGGGCTACTTGAAGAGGAAACAAACCATAGAGACAAAACTGAGAACTCCTTTATTTTGTCAAGTTTCAAAGAGCTACTACGAACCATGTTGGATTTAGAGTTCCAAATTCATCTATCTATATAGGAGAGAGCAGAGGGAAACCTAAATATAAAAACTGCTACTGTAGGCGAACGCTTCAACCTAGAAGAACAAAATTTGGTGAGCCAAGTGGGATTTGTGTACTGATCATTACCACCAAGTATCATCAAGATTGGGTGAAAAAATATTTGCTGGGATTCCGGAAACTCGTTAATTCTTAGAAGCTTGGAAATCCCTCTCAATGAAATTGCTTTTCCAAAGTCTGTGCCTAGGGTTACTTGAAGAGGAAACAAACCATAGCTACAAAACTGAGAACTCCTTTATTTTGTCAAGTTTCAAAGAGTTTCTACGAACCATGTTGGATTATAGTTCCAAATTCACCTATCTATATAGGAGTGAGCAGAGGGAAACATAAATATAAAAACTGCTACTGTAGACGAACGCTTCAACCTAGAAGAACAAAATTTGGTGAGCCAAGTGGGATTTGTGTACTGAACATTACCACTATGTATCATCAAGATTGGGTGAAAAAGTTTTTGCTCGAATTTCGGAAACTCGTTAATTCTTAGACGCTTGGCAACCCCTCTCAATGAAAGTGCTTTTCCACAGTCTGTGCCTAGGGCTACTTGAAGAGGAAACAAACCATAGAGACAAAACTGAGAACTCCTTTATTTTGTAAAGTTTAAAAGAATTACTACTATCCATGTTGGATTTAGAGTTCCAAATTCATCTATCTATATAGGAGAGAGCAGAGGGAAACCTAAATATAAAAACTGCTACTGTACGCGAACGCTTCAACCTAGAAGAACAAAATTTGGTGAGCCAAGTGGGATTTGTGAACTGATCATTACCACCAAGGATCATCAAGATTGGGTGAAAAAATATTTGCTGGAAAATCGGAAACTCGTTAATTCTTAGAAGCTTGGCAGCCCCTCTCGATGAAAGTGCTTTTCCACAGTCTGTGCCTAGAACTACATGAAAATGAAACAAACTATAGAGAAAAAACTGAGAACTTCTTTATATTGTCAAGTTTCCAAGAGCTGCTTCGAACCATGTTGGATTTAGAGTTCCAAATTCATCTATCTATATAGGAGTGAGCAGAGGGAAACCTAAATATAAAAACTTCTACTGTAGACGAACGCTTCAACCTAGAAGAACAAAATTGGGTGAGCCAAGTGGGATTTGTGTACTGATCATTACCACCAAGCATCATCAAGATTAGGTGAAAAAATTTTTGCTGGTATTTCGGAAACTCGTTAATTCTTAGAAGCTTGGCAACCCTTCTCAATGAAAGTAATTTTCAACTGTCTGTGCCTACGGCTACTTGAAGAGGAAACAAACCATAGAGACAAAACTGAGAACTCCTTTATTTTGTCAAGATTCAAAGAGCTACTACGAAAAATGTTGGATTTAGAGTTCCAAATTCATCTATTTATATACGAGAGAGCAGAGGGAAATCTAAATATAAAAACTGCTACTGTAGACAAACGCTTCAACCTAGAAGAACAAAATTTGGTGAGCCAAGTGGCATTTGTGTACTGATCATTACCACCAAGTATCATCAAGATTGGGTAAAAATATTTGCTGGGATTTCGGAAAATCGTTAATTCTTAGAAGCTTGGCCAACAATCTCAATGAAATTGCTTTTCCTCAGTCTGTGCCAAGGGCTACTTGAAGAGGAAACAAACCATAGAGACGAAACTGAGAACTCCTTTATTTTGTCAAGTTTCAAGGAGCTACTACGAACCATGTTGGAATTAGAGTTCCAAATTCATCTATCTATATAGGAGACAACAGAGGGAAACCTAAATATAAAAACTGACACTGTAGACGAACGCTTCAACATAGAAGAACAAAATTTGGTGAGCCAAGTGGGATTTGTGAACTGATCATTACCACCAAGTATCATCAAGATTGGGTGAAAAAATATCTGCTGGTATTTCGGAAACTCGTTAATTCTTAGAAGCTTGGCAACCCCTCTCAATGAAAGTGCTTTTCCACAGTCTGTGCATAGGGCTACTTGAATAGGAAACAAAGAATAGAGACAAAACTGAGAACTCCTTTATTTTGTCAAGTTTCAAAGAGCTACTACAAACCATGTTGGATTTAGAGTTCCAAATTCATCTATCTATATAGGAGAGAACAGAGGGAAACCTAAATATAAAAACTGCTACTGTACACGAATGCTTCAACCTAGAAGAACAAAATTTCGTGAGCCAAGTGGGATTTGTGTACTGATCATTACCACCAAGTATCTTGAAGATTGGGTGAAAAAATATGTGCTGGTATTTCATAAACTCGATAATTCTTAGAAGCTTGGCAACCCCTCTCAATGAAAGTGCTTTTCCACAGTCTGTGCATAGGGCTACTTAAAGAGGAAACAAACCATAGAGACAAAACTGAGAACTCCTTTATTTTGTCAAGTTTCAAAGGGCTACTACACACCATGTTGGATTTAGAGTTCCATATTCATCTATCTATATAGGAGAGAACAGAGGGAAACCTAAATATAAAAACTGCTACTGTAGACGAACGCTGCAACCTAGAAGAACAAAATTTGGTGAGCCAAGTTGGAGTTGTGTACTGATCATTACCACTACGGATAATCAAGATTGGGTGAAAAAATATTTGCTGGAATATCGGAAACTGGTTAATTCTTAGAATCTTGGTAGCTCCTCTCGATGAAAGTGCTTTTCCACAGTCTTTGCCTGGGGCTACTTGAAAAGGAAACAAACCATGGAGAAAAAACAGAGAACTCCTTTATATTGTCAAGTTTCCAAGAGCTAATACGAACCATGTTGGATTTAGAGTTTCAAATTCATCTCTGTATATAGGAGAGAACAGAGGGAAACCTAAATATAAAAACTGCTAATGTAGACGAACGCTTCAACCTAGAAGAACAAAATTTGGTGGGCCAAGTGGGATTTGTGTATTGATCATTACCAACAAGTATCATCAAGATTAGGTGAAAAAATTTTTGCTGGTATTTCGGAAACTCGTTAATTCTTAGAAGCTTGGCAACCCTTCTCAATGAAAGTAATTTTCAACTGTCTGTGCCTACGGCTACTTGAAGAGGAAACAAACCATAGAGACAAAACTGAGAACTCCTTTATTTTGTCAAGATTCAAAGAGCTACTACGAAAAATGTTGGATTTAGAGTTCCAAATTCATCTATCTATATACGAGAGAGCAGAGGGAAACCTAAATATAAAAACTGCTACTGTAGACGAACGCTTCAACCTAGAAGAACAAAATTTGGTGAGCCAAGTGGGATTTGTGTACTGATCATTACCACCAAGTATCATCAAGATTGGGTAAAAATATTTGCTGGGATTTCGGAAAATCGTTAATTCTTAGAAGCTTGGCCAACAATCTCAATGAAATTGCTTTTCCTCAGTCTGTGCCAAGGGCTACTTGAAGAGGAAACAAACCATAGAGACGAAACTGAGAACTCCTTTATTTTGTCAAGTTTCAAGGAGCTACTACGAACCATGTTGGAATTAGAGTTCCAAATTCATCTATCTATATAGGAGACAACAGAGGGAAACCTAAATATAAAAACTGACACTGTAGACGAACGCTTCAACATAGAAGAACAAAATTTGGTGAGCCAAGTGGGATTTGTGAACTGATCATTACCACCAAGTATCTTGAAGATTGGGTGAAAAAATATGTGCTGGTATTTCGTAAACTCTATAATTCTTAGAAGCTTGGCAACCCCTCTCAATGAAAGTGCTTTTCCACAGTCTGTGCATAGGGCTACTTAAAGAGGAAACAAACCATAGAGACAAAACTGAGAACTCCTTTATTTTGTCAAGTTTCAAAGAGCTACTACACACCATGTTGGATTTAGAGTTCCATATTCATCTATCTATATAGGAGAGAACAGAGGGAAACCTAAATATAAAAACTGCTACTGTAGACGAATGCTTCAACCTAGAAGAACAAAATTTGGTGAGCCAAGTTGGAGTTGTGTACTGATCATTAGCACTACGGATAATCAAGATTGGGTGAAAAAATATTTGCTGGAATATCGGAAACTGGTTAATTCTTAGAAGCTTGGTAGCTCCTCTCGATGAAAGTGCTTTTCCACAGTCTTTGCCTGGGGCTACTTGAAAACGAAACAAACCATGGAGAAAAAACAGAGAACTCCTTTATATTGTCAAGTTTCCAAGAGCTAATACGAACCATGTTGGATTTAGAGTTTCAAATTCATCTCTGTATATAGGAGAGAACAGAGGGAAACCTAAATATAAAAACTGCTAATGTAGACGAATGCTTCAACCTAGAAGAACAAAATTTGGTGGGCCAAGTGGGATTTGTGTATTGATCATTACCAACAAGTATCATCAAGATTAGGTGAAAAAATTTTTGCTGGTATTTCGGAAACTCGTTAATTCTTAGAAGCTTATCAACCCTTCTCAATGAAAGTAATTTTCAACTGTCTGTTCCTAGGGCTACTTGAAGAGGAAACAAACCATAGAGACAAAACTGAGAACTCCTTTGTTTTGTCAAGTTTCAAAGAGCTACTACAAACCATGTTGGATGTATAGTTCCAAATTCATCTGTCTATATAGGAGAGAGCAGAGGGAAACTTAAATATAAAAACTGCTACTGTAGACGAACGCTTCAACCTAGAAGAACAAAATTTGGTGAGCCAAGTGGGATTTGTGTACTGATCATTACCACCAAGTATCATCAAGATTGGGTAAAAAAATATTTGCTGGTATTTCGGAAACTCGTTAATTCTTAGAAGCTTGGCAACCACTCTCGATGAAAGTGCTTTTCCACACTCTGTGCCTAGGGCTACTTGAAGAGGAAACAAACCATAGAGACAAAACTGAGAACTCCTTTATTTTGTCAAGTTTCAAAGAGCTACTACCAACCATGTTGGATTTAGAGTTCTAAATTCATCTATCTATATAGGAGAGAACAGAGGGAAACCTAAATATAAAAACTGCTACTGTAGACGAAAGCTTCCACCTAGAAGAACAAAATTTGGTGAGCCAAGAGGGATTTGTGTACTGATCATTGTCACCAAGTATCATCAAGATTGGGTGAAAAAATATTTGCTGGTATTTCGGAAACTCGCTAATTCTTAGAAGCTTGGAAATCCCTCTCAATGAAATTGCTTTTCCACAGTCTGTGCCTAGGGCTACTTGAAGAGGAAACAAACCATAGCTACAAAACTGAGAACTCCTTTATTTTGTCAAGTTTCAAAGAGCTTCTACGAACCATGTTGGATTAGAGTTCCAAATTCATCTATCTATATAGGAGTGAGCAGAGGGAAACATAAATATAAAAACTGCTACTGTAGACGAACGCTTCAACCTAGAAGAACATAATTTGGTGAGCCACGTGGGATTTGTATACTGAACATTACCACCAAGTATCATCAAGATTGGGTGAAAAAGTGTTTGCTCGTATTTTGGAAACTCGTTAATTCTTAGAAGCTTGGCAACCCCTCTCAATGAAAGTGCTTTTCCACAGACTGTGCCTAGGGCTACTTGAAGTGGAAACAAACCATTGAGACAAAACTGAGAACTCCTTTAATTTGTCAAGTTTCAAAGAGCTACTACAAACCATGTTGGATTTAGAGTTCCAAATTCATCTATCTATATAGGAGAGAGCAGAGGGAAACCTAAATATAAAAACTGCTACTGTAGGCGAACGCTTCAACCTAGAAGAACAAAATTTGGTGAGCCAAGTGGGATTTGTGAACTGATCATTACCACCAAGGATCATCAAGATTGGGTGAAAAAATATTTGCTGGAAAATTGGAAACTCGTTAATTCTTAGAAGCTTGGCAGCCCCTCTCAATGAAAGTGCTTTTCCACAATCTGCGCTTACGGATACTTGAAGAGGAAACAAACAATAGAGACAAAACTGAGAACTCCTTTATTTTGTCAAGTTTCAAAGAGCTACTAGACACCAAGTTGGATTTAGAGTTCCATATTCATCTATCGATATAGGAGAGAACAGAGGGAAACCTAAATATAAAAACTGCTACTGTAGAAGAACGTTTCAACCTAGAAGAACAAAATTTGGTGAGCCAAGTGGGATTTGTGTTCTGACCATTACCACCAAGTATCATCAAGATTGGGTGAAAAAATATATGCTGGGATTTCGGAAACTCGTTAATTCTTAGAAGCTTGGCAAACCCTCTCAATGAAAGTGCTTTTCCACAGTCTGTGCCTAGGGCTACTTGAAGAGGAAACAAACCATAGAGACAAAACTGAGAACTCCTTTATTTTGTAAAGTTTAAAAGAGCTACTGCAAACCATGTTGCATTTAGAGTTCCAAATTCATCTATCTATATAGGAGAGAACAGAGGGAAAACTAAATATAAATACTACTACTGCAGATGAACGCTTCAACCTAGAAGAACAAAATTTGGTGAGCCAAGTGGGATTTGTGTAGTGATCATTACCACCAAGTATCATCAGGATTGGGTGAAAAAATATTTGCTGGTATTTGGGAAACTTGTTATTTCTTAGAAGCTTGGCAACCCCTCTCAATGAAAGTGCTTTTCCACAGTCTGTGCCTAGGGCTCCTTGAAGAGGAAACAAACCATAGAGACAAAACTGAGAACTCCTTTATTTTGTCAAGTTTCAAAGAGCTTCTACGAACTATGTTGGATTTAGAGTTCCAAATTCATCTATCTATACAGGAGTGAGCAGAGGGAAACCTAAATATAAAAACTGCTACTGTAGACGAACGCTTCAACCTAGAAGAACAAAATTCGGTGAGCTAAGAGGGATTTGTGTACTGATCATTACCACCAAGTATCATCAAGATTGGGTGAAAAAGTGTTTGCTCGTATTTCGGAAACTCGTTAATTGTTAGAAGCTTGGAAACCCCTCTCAATGAAAGTGTTTTTCCACAGACTGTGCCTAGGGCTACTTGAAGAGGAAACAAACCATTGAACACAACTGAGAACTCCTTTATTTTGTCAAGTTTCAAAGAGCTACTACAAACCATGTTGGATTTAGAGTTCCAAATTCATCTATCTATATAGGAGAGAGCTGAGGGAAACCTAAATATAAAAACTGCTACTGTAGGCGAACGCTTCAACCTAGAAGAACAAAATTTGGTGAGCCAAGTGGGATTTGTGAACTGATCATTACCACCAAGGATCATCAAGATTGGCTGAAAAAATATTTGCTGGAAAATCGGAAACTCGTTAATTCTAAGAAGCTTTGCAGCC
This sequence comes from Callospermophilus lateralis, assembly GCF_048772815.1. NCBI lineage: Eukaryota > Metazoa > Chordata > Mammalia > Rodentia > Sciuridae > Callospermophilus > Callospermophilus lateralis. The sequence goes on along the minus strand of NW_027513365.1, from coordinate 5,843 downwards.
CCTCTCGATGAAAGTGCTTTTCCACTGTCTGTGCCTAGGGCTACTTGAAGAGGAAACAAACCATAGAGACAAAACTGAGAACTCCTTTATTTTGTCAACTTTCAAAGAGCTACTACAAACCATGTTGGATATATAGTTCAAAAATCATCTGTCTATATAGGAGAGAGCAGAGGGAAACCTAAATATAAAAACTGCTACTGTAGACGAACGCTTCAACCTAGAAGAACAAAATTTGGTGAGCCAAGTGGTTTTGTGTACTGATCATTACCACCAAGTATCATCAAGATTGGGTGAAAAAATATTTGCTGGTATTTCGGAAACTCGTTAATTCTTAGAAGCTTGGCAACCCCACTCAATGAAAGTGCTTTCCCACAGTCTGTGCCTAGGGCTACTTGAAGAGGAAACAAACGATAGAGAAAAAACTGAGAACTCCTTTATTTTGTCAAGATTCAAAGAGCTACTAAGAACCATGTTGGATTTAGAGTTCCAAATTCATCTATCTGCATACGAGAGAGCAGAGGGAAACCTAAATATAAAAACTGCTACTGTAGACGAACGCTTCAACCTAGAAGAACATAATTTGGTGAGCCAAGTGGGATTTGTGTACTGATCATTACCACCAAGTATCATCAAGATTGGGTGAAAAAATATTTGCTGGTATTTTGGAAACTCGTTAATTCTTAGCAGGTTGGCAACCCTTCACAATGAAAGTGCTTTTCCACAGTCTGTGCCTAGGGCTACTTGAAGAGGAAACAAACCATAGAGACAAAACTGAGAACTCCTTTATTTGTCAAGTTTCAAAGAGCTACTACGAACCATGTTGGATTGAGAGTTCCAAATTCATCTAACTATTAACGAAAGAGCAGAGGGAAAACTAAATATAAAAACTGCTACTGTAGACGAACGCTTCAACCTAGAAGAACAAAATTTGGTGAGCCTAGAGGGATTTGTGTACTGATCATTACCACCAAGTATCATCAAGATTGGGTAAAAGAAATATTTGCTGGTATTTCGGAAACTCGTTAATTCTTAGAAGCTTGGCAACCCCTCTCGATGAAAGTGCTTTTCCACAGTCTGTGCCTAGGGCTACTTGAAGAGGAAACAAACCATAGAGACAAAACTGAGAACTCCTTTATTTTGTCAAGTTTCAAAGAGCTACTACGAACCATGTTGGATTGAGAGTTCCAAATTCACCTCTCTATATACGAGAGAGCAGAGGGAAACCTAAATATAAAAACTGGTACTGTAGACGAACGCTTCAACCTGGAAGAACAAAATTTGGTGACCCAAGTGGGATTTGTGAACTGATCATTACCACAAAGTATCATCAAGATTGGGTGAAAAAATATTTGCAGGTATTTCGGAAACTCGTTAATTTTAGAAGGTTGGCAACCCCTCTCAATGAAAGTGCTTTTCCACAGTCTGTTCCTATGGCTACTTGAAGAGGAAACAAACCATAGAGAGAAAACTGAGAACTCCTTTGTTTTGTCAAGTTTCAAAGAGCTACTACAAACCATGTTGGATGTATAGTTCCAAATTCATCTGTCTATATAGGAGAGAGCAGAGGGAAACTTAAATATAAAAACTGCTACTGTAGACGAACGCTTCAACCTAGAAGAACAAAATTTGGTGAGCCAAGTGGGATTTGTGTACTGATCATTACCACCAAGTATCATCAAGATTGGGTAAAAAAATATTTGCTGGTATTTCGGAAACTCGTTAATTCTTAGAAGCTTGGCAACCACTCTCGATGAAAGTGCTTTTCCACACTCTGTGCCTAGGGCTACTTGAAGAGGAAACAAACCATAGAGACAAAACTGAGAACTCCTTTATTTTGTCAAGTTTCAAAGAGCTACTACCAACCATGTTGGATTTAGAGTTCTAAATTCATCTATCTATATAGGAGAGAACAGAGGGAAACCTAAATATAAAAACTGCTACTGTAGACGAAAGCTTCCACCTAGAAGAACAAAATTTGGTGAGCCAAGAGGGATTTGTGTACTGATCATTGTCACCAAGTATCATCAAGATTGGGTGAAAAAATATTTGCTGGTATTTCGGAAACTCGCTAATTCTTAGAAGCTTGGAAATCCCTCTCAATGAAATTGCTTTTCCACAGTCTGTGCCTAGGGCTACTTGAAGAGGAAACAAACCATAGCTACAAAACTGAGAACTCCTTTATTTTGTCAAGTTTCAAAGAGCTTCTACGAACCATGTTGGATTAGAGTTCCAAATTCATCTATCTATATAGGAGTGAGCAGAGGGAAACATAAATATAAAAACTGCTACTGTAGACGAACGCTTCAACCTAGAAGAACATAATTTGGTGAGCCACGTGGGATTTGTATACTGAACATTACCACCAAGTATCATCAAGATTGGGTGAAAAAGTGTTTGCTCGTATTTTGGAAACTCGTTAATTCTTAGAAGCTTGGCAACCCCTCTCAATGAAAGTGCTTTTCCACAGACTGTGCCTAGGGCTACTTGAAGTGGAAACAAACCATTGAGACAAAACTGAGAACTCCTTTAATTTGTCAAGTTTCAAAGAGCTACTACAAACCATGTTGGATTTAGAGTTCCAAATTCATCTATCTATATAGGAGAGAGCAGAGGGAAACCTAAATATAAAAACTGCTACTGTAGGCGAACGCTTCAACCTAGAAGAACAAAATTTGGTGAGCCAAGTGGGATTTGTGAACTGATCATTACCACCAAGGATCATCAAGATTGGGTGAAAAAATATTTGCTGGAAAATTGGAAACTCGTTAATTCTTAGAAGCTTGGCAGCCCCTCTCAATGAATGTGCTTTTCCACAATCTGCGCTTACGGATACTTGAAGAGGTAACAAACAATAGAGACAAAACTGAGAACTCCTTTATTTTGTCAAGTTTCAAAGAGCTACTAGACACCAAGTTGGATTTAGAGTTCCATATTCATCTATCGATATAGGAGAGAACAGAGGGAAACCTAAATATAAAAACTGCTACTGTAGAAGAACGTTTCAACCTAGAAGAACAAAATTCGGTGAGCCAAGTGGGATTTGTGTTCTGATCATTACCACCAAGTATCATCAAGATTGGGTGAAAAAATATATGCTGGGATTTCGGAAACTCGTTAATTCTTAGAAGCTTGGCAAACCCTCTCAATGAAATTGCTTTTCCTCAGTCTGTGCCTAGGGCTACTTGAAGAGGAAACAAACCATAGAGACAAAACTGAGAACTCCTTTATTTTGTCAAGTTTCAAAGAGCTACTACGAACCATGTTGGATTTAGAGTTCCAAATTCATCTATCTATATAGGAGAGAGCAGAGGGAAACCTAAATATAAAAACTGCTATTGTAGGCGAACGCTTCAACCTAGAAGAACAAAATTTGGTGAGCCAAGTGGGATTTGTGAACTGATCATTACCACCAAGGATCTTCAAGATGGGAGAAAAAATATTTGCTGGAAAAAAGGAAAATCTTTAATTCTTAGAAGTTCGGCAGCCCCTCTCAATGAAAGTGCTTTTACACAGTCTGTGCCTAGGGCTACTTGAAAATGAAACAAACCATAGAGAAAAAACTGAGAACTTCTTTATATTGTCAAGTTTCCAAGAGCGACTTCGAACCTAGTTGGATTTAGAGTTCCATATTCATCTATCTATATAGGAGAGAACAGAGGGAAACCTAAATATAAAAACTGCTACTGTAGACGAACGTTTCAACCTAGAAGAACAAAATTTGGTGAGCCAAGTGGGATTTGTGTACTGATCATTACCACCAAGTATCATCAAGGTTAGGTGAAAAAATTTTTGCTTTTATTTCGGAAACTCGTTAATTCTTAGAAGCTTGGCAACCCTTCTCAATGAAAGTAATTTTCAACTGTCTGTGCATAGGGCTACTTGAAGAGGAAACAAACCATAGAGACAAAACTGAGAACTCCTTTATTTTGTCAAGATTCAAAGAGCTACTACGAACCATGTTGGATTTAGAGTTACAAATTCATCTATCTATATACGAGAGAGCAGAGGGAAACCTAAATATAAAAACTGCTACTGTAGACGAACGCTTCAACCTAGAAGAACAAATTTTGGTGAGCCAAGTGGGATTTGTGTACTGAACATTACCACTATGTATCATCAAGATTGGGTGTAAAAGTTTTTGCTCGTATTTCTGAAACTCGTTAATTCTTAGACGCTTGGCAACCCCTCTCAATGAAAGTGCTTTTCCACAGTCTGTGCCTAGGGCTACTTGAAGAGGAAACAAACCATAGAGACAAAACTGAGAACTCCTTTATTTTGTAAAGTTTAAAAGAGCTACTGCAAACCATGTTGCATTTAGAGTTCCAAATTCATCTATCTATATAGGAGAGAACAGTGGGAAAACTAAATATAAATACTACTACTGCAGATGAACGCTTCAACCTAGAAGAACAAAATTTGGTGAGCCAAGTGGGATTTGTGTAGTGATCATTACCACCAAGTATCATCAGGATTGGGTGAAAAAATATTTGCTGGTATTTGGGAAACTTGTTATTTCTTAGAAGCTTGGCAACCCCTCTCAATGAAAGTGCTTTTCCACAGTCTGTGCCTAGGGCTCCTTGAAGAGGAAACAAACCATAGAGACAAAACTGAGAACTCCTTTATTTTGTCAAGTTTCAAAGAGCTTCTACGAACTATGTTGGATTTAGAGTTCCAAATTCATCTATCTATACAGGAGTGAGCAGAGGGAAACCTAAATATAAAAACTGCTACTGTAGACGAACGCTTCAACCTAGAAGAACAAAATTCGGTGAGCTAAGAGGGATTTGTGTACTGATCATTACCACCAAGTATCATCAAGATTGGGTGAAAAAGTGTTTGCTCGTATTTCGGAAACTCGTTAATTGTTAGAAGCTTGGAAACCCCTCTCAATGAAAGTGTTTTTCCACAGACTGTGCCTAGGGCTACTTGAAGAGGAAACAAACCATTGAACACAACTGAGAACTCCTTTATTTTGTCAAGTTTCAAAGAGCTACTACAAACCATGTTGGATTTAGAGTTCCAAATTCATCTATCTATATAGGAGAGAGCTGAGGGAAACCTAAATATAAAAACTGCTACTGTAGGCGAACGCTTCAACCTAGAAGAACAAAATTTGGTGAGCCAAGTGGGATTTGTGAACTGATCATTACCACCAAGGATCATCAAGATTGGCTGAAAAAATATTTGCTGGAAAATCGGAAACTCGTTAATTCTAAGAAGCTTTGCAGCCCCTCTCGATGAAAGTGCTTTTCCACTGTCTGTGCCTAGGGCTACTTGAAGAGGAAACAAACCATAGAGACAAAACTGAGAACTCCTTTATTTTGTCAACTTTCAAAGAGCTACTACAAACCATGTTGGATATATAGTTCAAAAATCATCTGTCTATATAGGAGAGAGCAGAGGGAAACCTAAATATAAAAACTGCTACTGTAGACGAACGCTTCAACCTAGAAGAACAAAATTTGGTGAGCCAAGTGGTTTTGTGTACTGATCATTACCACCAAGTATCATCAAGATTGGGTGAAAAAATATTTGCTGGTATTTCGGAAACTCGTTAATTCTTAGAAGCTTGGCAACCCCACTCAATGAAAGTGCTTTCCCACAGTCTGTGCCTAGGGCTACTTGAAGAGGAAACAAACGATAGAGAAAAAACTGAGAACTCCTTTATTTTGTCAAGTTTCAAAGAGCTACTACGAACCATGTTGGATTGAGAGTTCCAAATTCATCTATCTATATAGTAGAGAACTGAGGGAAACCTAAATATAAAACTGATACTGTAGACGAACGCTTCAAAATAGAAGAACAAAATTTGGTGAGCCAAGTGGGATTTGTGAATTGATCAT